>NC_069501.1:255840213-256010213 GCF_027579735.1 Bombina bombina | reverse complement strand
TATGAATAAATATTTTTTTCATGTTTTCATCTACTTAACTGCAAAGGGCTCCAATGCACACACACACACATACATATATACATAATATACATATATATATATATATACACACACACACACACACACACACACACACAAGTAAATCAATATAAATTGTTGCACAGGAAATTAGCACATGTAGGCAAGTGTCCCCGCTTGCTTTCACATCAGGGACACTTGCCTATATGTGCTAATTTCCTGTGCAACAAATTATATTGATTTACTTTAGTGACATGGAGGATTTTAATTTCAGATTTTTATCTCCACCATTATTTTAATATATATATATGCACATATGTATTTATGCATTTATATGTGTATATATGTCTGTAAATATCTAAATACACATATAAATACCTGAATACATCAGTACACATATATAAACATATATATATATATATATATATATATATATATATATATATATATATATATATATATATATATATATATATATAAAAACATCTTTAGACATCTCATATCTTTGAGTCCTTATCACTTTTGTATGCAGTATTTTTTAAAATAATTAGATGGTGTTATTCTGAGAGGGGGAAGAAAGAAGCAATCAAAAAAGTGCAAGGTGGAATTAAAGAATCAAAACCAAGCCAGTATTTACAATCTATCTAAGTATCCATTGGATGATAGTTCACTTAATCTTTTAAGTAGAGGATTGTCTTTTGCCCCTAGAAAAAGTATTGATAAATTTCAAGTTTATATTGATTTCCAAAGATTTATTAGGAATATCACATTAAAAAGGTATTTTGCAAATAAGGATATTAAATATGCAGAGAAGCATAAGGGAATTCTGATGGGGGACGATGTTAATGCCTTAGAATCCCTAAATGCACTACAAGAAGAATCTAATATGGAACAAATTAGTGAAATTGAAAATGAAATTTGCATCCATAGTGATAAAAGAAAACAGTCCACTTTTTATCCAATGTATGCCCAAGGAGAGTATATTAAAACTTTTAAAAATCTAGTGGAAAAAGATCTGGAAAAACTAAATGTTGACACAGAGATAGTTGATAATTTAACTAGAAATGAAAGAGTTAGTCTGAGGAAATTGATGGATAACACAAATATAAGTATCCGCCCTGCAGATAATTGCGGGGGTATCGTTATCCAGGACAGGGAAACATATATACTGTATTGGAAGCATTACGCTTATTAGGGGATGTTGAAACTTATGATAAATTAAAAAGTGATCCAACTAATATATTTTTGAAAGATCTTGGTACATTGTTGAGAAATGGTTTGGATGATAAAATAATAACGAATGATGAATTCAAATTCTTATACCAGGATCATCCAAAGATTGCAACAATGTACCATCTACCCAAGATACACAAAACGCTTATAAATCCACCCGGTAGGCCCATAGTTTCTGGGATTGATTCCCTGACTGCAAATCTCTCTAGCTATGTGGATTATTTCCTAAACCCACTGGTCCTAGAATTGAAGTCCCATTTAAAAGATAGTATACATCTAATCCATGAATTAAAGAATGTGGAGTGGAAAGAAGGGATGTATTTAATTACATGTGATGTTGCATCCCTCTACACTATAATTAAACATGATTTAGGTGTAGAGGCATGTAAATATTTTTTACGTAGAAAAGGTACATTCCCAAACAAGCAAATACAATTCCTTGAAAGATGTATCAGATATGTGTTAGAGCATAATTATTTTATATTTGATAAAACATTCTACCACCAAAAATGCGGTACGGCAATGGGGACAAAATTCGCCCCATCATATGCAAATCTGTTTATGGGATTGTTTAAGGATAGATTCATTTGGAATGAAGATAATATTTTTAAAGATCAGATTATATTCTATAAGCGCTTCATTGATGATGTGTTTATGATTTGGGGTGGATCTGAGGTTGAAGCCAAAAAGTTTTTAGAGTATTTGAATCTTAACGAGTATAATGTAAACCTGGTTAGCAACATCCAAACTCAATGTATTGATTTTTTAGATTTAAGTATATTTATAGAAAATAATGAAATTTTAACCAAGAATTTTAGAAAAGATGTAGACAGTAATGGCCTGCTTCATGCGAAAAGTGGACATTACAGTAAATGGATAAAAAATATCCCTAAAAGCCAGTTTACAAGAATCAGGCGTAATTGCTCAAAAATCACTGATTATAAACAAGAGGCTGACATTTTACGCAAATTTTTTTTATCACGATCATATAATGAGACAGATCTTTCCAAAATAATGTCCTCTGTTGAAATGGATGATAGGGAAAAGTTACTTAGGAACAAGAATAAAGTAATAGATGTAAATAAAAATCCACCAACAGTAAAATTTATAACTCAGTATGGGGAGGGAGTGAATAAAGTTAAGGGGGTCCTTAACAAATATTGGTCGGTGCTTACAAGTGATCCTCTACTCAACAAGGTACTTGATAATAGACCTAATTTGGTTTTTAAAAAGAATACTAATCTAAAGAATTTAGTTGCCCCAAGTAAGCTCAGAGATGTAAACAAACTAATTAGTGACCCAAAAACTATCAGTCAAAGAAATTTTTTGAAATTAAATGGGACATATATATGTAATAAATCTCGCTGCCCAATGTAAGAACATTAGTTCACAACGATCAGTAATTAAATCCAATACAACGGGACAGGAATTTAAAGTTAAAAATGTTATCACCTGTAAAAGTGTATATGTATTTATTAGAGTGTGGGTGTGGCCTACAGTATGTAGGCCGCACCAAAAGATTTCTATCAAAAAGGTTTAGTGAACATATTGCAAATATCAAAAAACCACTTTTGAAACACAGTGTCCCTAGACATTTTTTGGATAAACATAATTGTGATCCTTCTAGTCTAGCCATTAAGGGGATAGAAATTGTTCCTAAAGATCCTATGGGGCTGATCGCTTATTAAAATTGAGAAGGAGGGAGACCTTTTGGATCCACAAATTAGGTACCCTCACTCCCAAGGGTTTGAATGTAGATATTGACATCACAGCATTTATTTAGCGTTCAAATAAAAATTATTCGGATTTTAGAACAGTAGTTTAGATCTTTCCCAGTATGCCGGTTATGTTTTAGAAAATAAAGAATCCTTTTTTTTTATTATCTTTTATATAATAGAGAATAATATTTTTCCAATGAACTATTTAAATATTTTTTATAGATTTAGTGTGAAGTGATGCGCTTGGCTCTCCCAACTAGCCAATCTTATTATACTACCTCCTTCCTAGATAGTTCAAATATGGTATACAAATAACAATAAGGGTAGATGGCGCTCAAAATCAATTGGGTAACTAAATAGTGGTATATAGTGAGGGATAATTTTCAAAACTCTCTTCTAAATTTAGACTATATCTAGGGATAATTCTCAACTATCTAGATATAGTCTAAATTTAGAAGAGAGTTTTGAGAATTATCTCTCACTATATACCACTATTTAGTTACCCAATTGCTTTTGAGCGCCATCTACCCTTATTGTTATTTATTTAAATATTTTTCCAATGAACTATTTATATGTTTTTTAAAATGAATTTTAAAATAGTTTTAAATGTAGTGAAAATAATGGATTATATTAATTTCAAATATGAATTTGCATTTCATGTGACTCCATAAGTTGGATTGACGTGTGTATATCAACATACAGTTGAAATCAATTATAATATATTTAGGAAATAGTTTTTTTATTTCATATTATCTGTTTTGTAGTTAATTGAATGCTTTTATGCACATTGTCAATTTCCGATTCTGGTTTTTTTATAAAAAATTTTTATATAAGTTTTTTATATAAGTTTCTAAGAAAGTTTTTTTTAATATTAGTTTATTTAGGTAATCATCAAAATATGTGTTTTAATTCTATGTGGTGTTTTTAAACTATGTATTATATCAAATATTGCAATTGAATGTGTTATATAGGATGTCATGATTTTTATGTATTTTAAATCTATGTGCTGTTTATATACAATGTATTATATTATATACCGCAACGTATAGTTATATAGCCCACAGCTCAAACAAAAGGAAATTATAGAATACAGTATAATGAACTGAAGGTATCTATTGAATGGACCCTTTTGGACAGCAGGGGGCACTACTAATACATTAGTATAAATAGGAGCCTTTGATGTGCATTCGGTACTCTTGAGAAAGCCGCCAGAGGAGGCGGGGAAACGCGTTGAGGCGCCGAATGCTTGTACTTTGATGTGAACTGTTTGACAGTTGAAAGAGGAGAAAGGTGTGATCGAAATATCGCGGTAATAGAGATCGGGTGGTGACATCACACGCCGACTCGTGCAAAGCCAGAGCCATGAAAGAAATGCCAGAGTACTCCTTATCTGTCATTATATGCCCAATTGATTGGAAATTTTGTGAGTAGTTTTTTATTTGCGTGTCAATAAAAGTGTTGTTGGATCTCACACTATTGCAGTTCCCTTTTCTTTTTGCACTCCAGATTTTTACTGCTTTGGATCATTCTACTCGGCTGCAGGACAAACAGCCAACCCCCTGTGAGCAGCAGTTTTAAAGGTGACTGAACTACAGTGTGTAACGCTGGAGGGTATCTGTTACATTTGGAAAAGGCTATAGCCCATGGACATTAAGGACATTTTTTGAGTAAGAACATTTTATATTCAAAAAAATTTGTTACAAGTGTGTAATATCATTAAAAACGTTCTGATCCCTTTGATTTTTTATTCATATTGTGGTTTTTAAATAAGCGCTTCTAGTTTAATATATCTATTGTTATTCTGAATGTAACTATACCTTGTAATGTATTCTCAATGTGTTTTGTGAAACTTTTTAGTCTTGCAGAACAGTTAACCAGAGCTCTGAAGTCGCTGTAATCATTCTGTAATCATTCTAGCGTAAATCTCAATTGCGCTCAAGAGATCACATTTACTTTCAACTCGTAATACAAGCAGTAAGCACGATAAACCCCTTATCGCTCGCTTGCAAACATTTACGCTTCACTCATGATCTGGGCCAATATGGGTCTCTTAAAGATAACTTATTTTTCATAACATCTTATGCATTCTTAGTACGGATAGACCAATATCGTTTTTGTCAGGGCCGATACTGATTATTGGCCGCCTTTCAGGCCGATAACAGGGGCCGATATTCTGTACATTTGAAATTTTGAAAAGTCAGCACAATTTCTTCACAAATCTGTTATAAACTGAACATGCTTATTAAATTTTTTAAAATATAGGGTCCGAGTTTTCAAATGGCTGTAGCGGATCATGTCCGCCAGACATTGATAAATGCAGACAGCATACGCTGTCAGCATTTATCATTGCACAAGCAGTTCTGGTGAACTGCTTGTGCAATGCCTCCACCTGCAGATTCGCGGCCAATCGACCGCTAGCAGGGAATGTCAATCAACCCAATTGTATTAGATCGGGCGGATTGCTGTACGCCGCTTCAGTGGTGGCGTGCGAGTTAAGGAGCAGTGATCTTAAGACCGCTGCTTCTTAACTCCTGTTTCCAGCGAGCCTGAAGGCTCGTGCGGAAACAGGGGTATACGGCCCCATTTGGGCCGTGATAAATCGGCCCCTAAAAGTAAACTACTGGGAAAAATAAAGTGCTTGGAAATTAACTTATTAAATGGCTTCCCAAAACACAGAAGAATGGCCTAAATACCTTTTAAACGGCACACTGATATAATTTTAAATTTAAGTCACGACTGCAAAGCTAGACATTACAAGATTTCTTCAATACGATTTCTTCAAAAAAATTATAATGCAAAAAGCATAACATTTCAGCATGTTCTCTTGTTAAACGGCTTCTGGTTTTTTTTTTTTATATATATTGCTGCCACTTCACTAAAAACACGCACACTTGGTACACTTTACAGATAAGGGTTAAAAGTAAAGTAAACGAGAAAGGACAGAGAAAGAAAGGTCATGCTGGAATATCAGTGCTAGATTTATTTATTTGCTTTAATTTTTAATATGCTCATATATTTACTGTGGAGTGGACTATAAGTTTCTTTATAATGTCACTTATGGGCAGTTTTATACATGTGTAACAGCGCCGCCTAATGGTCAGAGCATTGTTATCCACTGCTAGAAAATATTGATACTAGTCTCCTATACTGCATAGCTTTCTACTCACGGTTTGTTGTTGTGGACATTTAATTGATGTGCCTGAACTATCATTTTTATTTTTTATGTTTTTTCTATGTTCATCAAGGGGAAAATAAAATATTTAAATTAAAAAATCATCAAATTTAGCAGCTTTAGTGAAATGTTTTGCAAATGTGTAAAATTATCAGAATGCAACAAATAATGTTCTATTTCTGACAGCAATTATTAAGCAAATATATTGTATGTAGTGCTAACCCCTAAGAGCAAATCAAAAGTAATTTAGCTCTGTGTACTTCAGGTAAACTATGTTGCTTTAAGTGCCCTTAAAGATCACATTTTCCATTTCACAAATCAAATATGTTTGTTAAAGGGACATGAACCCCAACATTTTTCTTTCATGATTCAGATAGAGAATACAATTTTAAACAACTTTCCAATTTACTTCTATTATTTAATTTGCTTTCTTCTCTTGTTATCCTTTGCTGAAAAGTTTATCCACATAAGCTCAGGAGCAGCAAAGAACCTAGGTTCTAGCTGCTGATTGGTGGCTGCAGATATATACTGATTGTCATTGGCTCACCCATGTGTTCAGTTAGAAACCAGTAGTGCATTGCTGCTGCTTCAACAAATGATACCAAGATAATGAAACAAATTAAATAGAAGTAAATTAGAAAATTGTTTAAAAGTTTTTTCTTTATCTGAATCATAAAATAAATGTTTTGGGTTTCATGTCCCTTTAATGCAAGTCCATCTACAGGCCTGCCATTGGGGATATAGTAGTTGGTAACTGAGCTCCCAGGAACACCTGGGCTTGGACTCTGTTATCAGTGCTATTTATTAGCTGCTATGCTATGTCCAGCTTATACCGTATGTGCTATAAATGATTTGTGTGATTTGTGTCACTTAAAACTACATAGTTTCCCTGAAGTAAACAGAGCTAAATTTCTTTTGATTTGCTCTATATCGGTAATAAATCGGTAAGTTTCTGGCCAATACCGATTATTTCAGAAATTCCAAATATCAGCCCTAATAATCGGCGTCTCCTATAATCTGTCTATCCCTAATTCTTAGAAAGTGTATTTATAAGTAGCGCCTTACTTACACCCTGTTAGCTGTTTAATGGAATAATCTCACAAATATTCTGAAGTTGAGGATAAAGGTAAAATATAAACAGCGCTTCACCTATATATAAATATAGGATAGCTAGGGATGTTTATCAATTGGTCAATAAATAATAATGAAATAGATGTGAATACATATGAGTAAAATATCTTAATATTTAATTTCTCAAAACAATACATACATATGCATACTATTAGTATATATAAAAACAATCAAAATAAAATAATAGGAATTCATAGGAAGAAAAAAATTTGTAAATAACTTCCTAGGTAGATACACAGAGGAGAGGACGTCTCCACCTCCTCAAACAGAATTCCCAAAGAGCAATGTGTTATACTTGGAAATAGTAGCGTTCCACCTTTATCTAGTTGCAAGTCACTTCTTTGTAGTATACTTTACAATGTTGCAAAAAAATGTTGCAAAAAATCTTCAGAGAGCAGTGTGCTATGCTTAAGATTAATGGCACTCCACCTTTACTAAGTTGCAAGTCTCTTATTCTGTTACAATGTGCTTTGCAATGTTGCAATGTATATTGCTCGCTCCTTGGTGTTTTTGCCTACTTTTTATCTTAATATAGCTTAGCATTCAGGGAGGTCAAATTTTGTTTCTCAAAAAATTTTCTGCATTCATATGCGTAAGAGTGGTTCATGTGCTTGATGTGCTTGAAAGAAAGCTATTAGTTGTTTTTACACAGTCTCTGGTGGCTAGCAAATAAATGTGTAGCAAGTAAATGTGTGGCTCCAAGAAACACTTTGATCGTTATTCTGTGTAAAAAAATAGTTGCCTTTAAATTATATACACTCTCAGTGCTGTAAAGTTCAGTGCAGGATAGGTAATTACAGGCAGGTATACTTTACCGGTCACCCTTGGTTTGCGATCTCTGACGTGGATGTTTTTGGCGTCCTTTTGGCCCTGTGTCGACCTGTCGGATAACGCTCTCACCTCTGACCTTGATATAGTGATGTCAGCAATTTTCATCCGTAACGGGTATTGCCACTCCGGTCTCTCCAGGTATCCACTTCGCTGTAGGTGTGCCGGTAACCTGCTTGTATACCTCTTTCTCTAGATGCCAGTGGTAATCATCCGGATTTTGTATCTCAGAACTCTGCGCAGAGTATCAAATAGCCTGCTCGGCTGGTAGCTGATCCGGGTTCTTTCTTTCGATAGCTCCTTCGAGGATACGTCTACGCGTTTCACCGTAGTGTAGGCTTTTTCAAGACTGATCTCGGTATACAAGCAGGTTACCGGCACACCTACAGCGAAGTGGATACCTGGAGAGACCGGAGTGGCAATACCCGTTACGGATGAAAATTGCTGACATCACTATATCAAGGTCAGAGGTGAGAGCGTTATCCGACAGGTCGACACAGGGCCAAAAGGACGCCAAAAACATCCACGTCAGAGATCGCAAACCAAGGGTGACCGGTAAAGTATACCTGCCTGTAATTACCTATCCTGCACTGAACTTTACAGCACTGAGAGTGTATATAATTTAAAGGCAACTATTTTTTACACGGAATAACGATCAAAGTGTTTCTTGGAGCCACACATTTATTTGCTAGCCACCAGAGACTGTGTAAAAACAACTAATAACTTTCTTTCAAGCACATCAAGCACATGAACCACTCTTACGCATATGAATGCAGAAAATTTTTTGAGAAACAAAATTTGACCTCCCTGAATGCTAAGCTATATTAAGATAAAAAGTAGGCAAAAACACCAAGGAGCGAGCAATATACATTGCAACATTGCAAAGCACATTGTAACAGAATAAGAGACTTGCAACTTAGTAAAGGTGGAGTGCCATTAATCTTAAGCATAGCACACTGCTCTCTGAAGATTTTTTGCAACATTTTTTTGCAACATTGTAAAGTATACTACAAAGAAGTGACTTGCAACTAGATAAAGGTGGAACGCTACTATTTCCAAGTATAACACATTGCTCTTTGGGAATTCTGTTTGAGGAGGTGGAGACGTCCTCTCCTCTGTGTATCTACCTAGGAAGTTATTTACAAATTTTTTTCTTCCTATGAACGATCCATCTATAGATGTTTTTATTCTGATTTTATTTTGATTGTTTTTATATATACTAATAGTATGCATATGTATGTATTGTTTTGAGAAATTAAATATTAAGATATTTTACTCATATGTATTCACATCTATTTCATTATTATTTATTGACCAATTGATAAACATCCCTAGCTATCCTATATTTATATATAGGTGAAGCGCTGTTTATATTTTACCTTTATCCCTAATTCTTAGCATTGTAAATAACAAGGAAAGGAAAGAGGCGCTGTATGTGTGAATCAATCACCCACTAGGTATAAGCACAAAGAAGATGCAGGATACTCACATGATGTAAAGGCACCCAATTGTGCCAGTGGAGGCAGGCTGGTTTTCAACAGCAGCCCAGCTAGCTGAACCATGGCAATCGCTGGAAACACAGGTTTGGTGTTGCCCAGAGAGAAGACTGAGCCCAGGTGTTGCTTCACTACTACCAACAGTAGCAGCCAGGAGAATAAAGAGGGAGGGTAAACTACACCTTACCAAGGTAGAGTAGGAAAATGCACACAGCAATGAGAGTTACTGATTAAAAAATTTTTAATATAGCAATATACAAACAAAATTAAAAACAACTCATGCTGTAATGTGCATAATAAAGCAATGCAACGCATTTCACGGTTACCACCATTTCATCAGGCATAGACAATGGTATATGATCAACCCTTAAATAAGGCTACGCTACCTAAACTCAATAGTGTATGACCCCTCCCCCTACAATGTACAGACCAATCAGACCACCCTTTGTCTAATTGCTAGTAAGGTTGTCACACCTGTTTTCTTGGCACTGCTCTCTGTTTAATAAGATATATAAATTTTCTAAAAAAAAAGTTATAGCTACTGAAAAAACTGTTAGAAAAGTTTTAAATTATTTATTACTTAAATGGATCCAGCAGGGGTGAAAGAATCGAAGAAGAAGAGGAGAAAGAAAAAAAGAGAATAAAAATAAGGGAGAAAAAAAAATAAAAAATAAATAAATAAAATTTAGATATTCTATATGAAGAAAATAATGTCTCTCTAACAACACTTTATTGCTGTTGAGTGTTAGCCACATATTAAAACTGTCATAGTTGTCGATGTTGGCTGGGATTTTTATATACATACTGCCCAAAATCAATTATTAAAACACAAACAATGTTCGTAAGAGCTTAGACGTACCTGCATGGGATTATTAGGATTGAGATCTTATCCTATAAATAACATTTTTAATTGCCATTTTAGGAATGGCGTGTAGTTGCGAGTGTTCATTAGACATATTGTATCCATGAAGCTGCATTAGTACGTCACTGAATGCCAATGAGCTTCGTTCCTAGTTGGACGTTGTGTATGTGAATTCTCACCAATCAAAAGCACTGCTAGCAGTTGCACCTTCCTATGTCACTCATACAGAGTTACTAATGCACTCCGAGGTTTCTCACAGAGGAACGCCCTCAAGGGATTTTATATCCTATCAAAATGAGGTTATAGTAAAGGGGACAACAACACCTTCCTACGTAACTCATACTGAGTTACTGATGGGCTCCGATAATTATCACAAAGGAACGCCCTCAAGGGATATTATATCCTAAAACATTGAGGTTAAAAGGGGACCACGCCCCCTCATAATGTATAGCTAACAATGTATAAAAATATAAATAGATCATAAAAGCCGATGTGACAACAAAGAGTACCCTAAATGAAACTGTATTTGTAATAAACGCAATATGCCAATCTGAATTGAGGGGAAAAGCATGTTAACACAACGTGTCTGATGGAGCTAATACCTACATAAATAATGGAGGTGTTAACATTATAATGTGCAATGTTGTGACTACAGTATATGATGTTGGGCTACTGATATTTCTACAATATATGTACCAAAAATAAAACAAACATTGTACACTGATATGATCCTGTGCGCGGGGATTATGTGATAAATAAAAATTAGGTGACTAATGGTAAGAGTGTATATTATTCTATAAATACATTGTATCTTGTGAATATGCCTCATATGAGCTAATACACTGTGCCAATAGTGTAATATGGAGTGTCAATATAGTGTACAACAATAAGTTAACTAACTTAATAATGAATTGAGAGATATAAAAACAAAAGTGAGTGATAGGTGCTGTTATTAGATGCTGTGTGTGTATCAGAGCACTGAAAATAGACAATCTAACGTGTATATAGTTGTAAAATATAATGTTACAAACATACCGTGAAAAATGTCAACAAATATGTTAGATGTCCTGCTGGTGAAGGACATTCAAGAACAAAAGAGGACAAATGAATGTGTCAAAGTAAGACGATACATCAACATAACGAGTATATAAGTCTAAACTAATATTGTCATTTGGGTGACTAGTAAAATTATACAACACAAAGTATTTTACTAAAGATAAAGTGTAGTGTGCAACTATCATGAACCATAATTAATGGTAAATAAAATGTGCGGAAAATACCATATGTGTGCCTGTGCACCAAAAACAGATATAAAGTATGCTAATATACAACTAAAATGGACCTATGTCAATAAAATAATAAGATACCAAATATATATATTACTAGTTGTAGCAGGCTGGATATAATTGACCTAGAATGAGTTCTAATCTAAAGATCTCAACATTACCGAAGCAGGTGACGTATAGTCATAAGAAGTTATCTAATGTGCAAAGAAAATAGATAGTAAAGGGAGTGACAACGTTTCTATATGACTCCGGTTCACAATAGAGAAACCACCAAACCAACCCAACTAATAGGTAATAATCAAGTGCATGATAACAAACAAAGTTATACAAACCCTGCAGAATCTATAACTTAATTTAAACCCAGTGGATACACTGTTTTAAATTTATAGATCCAGTATGTCTCTCGTTGTCTAAGTCTGGTGAACCTATTTGAGAGCCGGCTAAAAGGGATACTTTCTAAAGGAGTTATAGTTACATTGCAACTTCCTGGTGTGTGTTCTTGACAAATATGTCTTGGTACACTATGTTTCAAAGATTTAGACTTGATGTTTCTAAGATGTTCACTCCATCTTACCCTCACCTTCCTACAGGTTCTACCAATGTATTGGAGCCCACACTCACATGTGAGGACGTAGACCACATATGGGGTTTCACAGGATAATCTATTCATTATAGAATATTGTACCCCTGTGGTATTTGATCTAATGCTAGTCTTACCATGGGTGATGTACCTACACATAAAACACCATTTTTTTACCACATCTAAAGGTCCCTATTCTTGATGTGCCCAATAGGCTGGTTCTAACAGGCCTCTTAGTGGTGTTCTCTACTTTATTTTTATTTTTGATGGACATTTCCACTTTACTAGGTGCTAATCTCTGTTTGAGTGTAGGAGCTCTCCTATAGACTAGTTTAGGTTGTGCAGATAATGTTTTCTTTAAGATAGGGTCTCTCTTATTAATATAGGCCAATGTTTTTTCAAAATTTTCCCAACAGCCTTATGATTAGAATTGAACTGTCTAATAAACAATGGTGGCCTATTCTGTACGTTCTCAATATCTTTATTCTTATTGACAGTTTCAGTCAGAAGTTTATCTCTATCTAACTTTTTCGCCCTATAACAGCTATTTCTAATCAAGTCTGAGGGATAGCCTTTTCTAGAAATCTGGAGGTCAGGGTATTGGACTGTTCATTATATTTTTCTATAGAAGAGAAATTGCGTCTAATCATACAGAATTGGCTGAAAGGGATGTTTATTTTCCAACTCAATAGGTGATTACTGCTGAAATTTAAAAAATTATTGCAGTCAACTTGCTTGAAGTATGTTGAAGTACAAATATTCCCATCTAGTTCCCATGACAAAACTACATCCAAGAATTCAATTACTGCTTCTTGTATGTTGCAAGTAAAACCTATACCCATGTTATTGTCATTTAGAGATGAAACAAAACCCATTGCATCTACTGTGGATCCCTCAAAGATGAAAATGAGGTAATCTATATAACGTCCATAGAACACCAGATTGCCCCTCCATTTCGAATGATAGATATATTGTTCTTCAAATTGTCCCATAAAGAGGTTTGCGAAACTAGTGGCAAATTTGGTGCCCATAGCCGTTCCCTTGATTTGTAGGTAATATTCATCAAGGAATTGGAAGTAATTGTGCTTGAGAATGTAATCAATCAATATGAGCAGGTATTTTATTTGTACTTTGGGCATATATATATCTTCATCCAAATAAACTCTAGTTGTGTGTAGGCCTATATCATGTGATATGTTGGAATACAATGATCCCACATCACAAGATAACCATAAATATTTGTTATTATCACTGCGTTTAATATGAGAAAGTTTTTGTAGCAGATTTTTGGCATCTTTGATGTAGGATGACAGATTACAGACATATTTCTGAAGGAATACATCCACATATTCGGATAATTTGTCCGTTAAGCCAACGCTGGTATTATGAGTTTTCTGCAAGCCGGCGTTAGCCTCAGAAAAGTGAGCGTTGAGCAAAATTTAGCTCCACATCTCACCTCAATACCAGTGTTGCTTACGGTAGTGGTAAGCAGGTAAAACGTGCTTGTGCACGATTTCCCCATAGAAAACAATGGGGCTGAGCTGGGTGAAAAAAAAACTAAAACCTGCAAAAAAGCAGCGTTCAGCTCCTAACGCAGCCCCATTGTTTCCTATGGGGAAATTAATTTTATGTCTGCACCTAACACCCTAACATGAACAATGTGAAAAATAAAGTTAAGCGCTCGAAGCACGGGTGTGTCTAAGTGATGTATAATTAAACGTAAAATAAAGTGTCCAATCTGCAAGCAATAATTGATGTTATATAGGTAGTGTTTAGAAGATTTTATATATATATATATATATATATATATATATATATATATATATAATATATATATATATATATCAGAACAGAGACAGAGGCATAAGTTTGGTATCAAAAGGAAAATTCCAAGTGGCAATTTATTATACTAGTAAAACAGAGGTGTCTAGATTTTTAAAACGATACAATGTAAAATAAAGGGACGTCTCCCTTAAATAATGTATAGATACATATAAAATAAGCATAAAAAACAATATGAAGGGGCGGAGCCAACTGCCAAAGGAGAAAGTCGTTCCATAGCAGTGCTCCCAGAGCCTGATCGATAAAACCTTAAATATATGGAATTCTAGGAATTTATATCCTAAACATATTTGGCCTGTAAGATGGAGAACTCTCCTAAGCACCTTTTTTTCCTGATCTCAGGCTTGCTAGACAGAGCTGATGGGCACTTTGACAGCTTGCGGTCCACTATCACAGAGCTGCGCAGCCAAGATGGCGTTTCGCGCCTATCCAATTATGATATTTGCATGGCGGACCAGACAGAAGATTCACTGCTTCCTCAACCTTACCCTGTACGTCTGCAAAAGGAACAGCCCGGAGGGGACCTGACCTGCAACTTATTAGGATTTAATAAGGGTAAACCGGTGAAATCAAACACAGGTGCAACACAGCATAGAGAAGCTGTCCTACCGGGATTGGTAGGACTCTCTCAGTTCAAGGCTACGCAACACCCGATACTTCTCATATCACCTCGCCGAGATCTGCAACTATGCCTGAGCCCTAACACTCTTGCCACACCAAGCAGTGCAGCAGAACCCTGTGTGCACTTATTGAAGCAATCGCACAGGCCGCTTATACCGCTCACCGTAACGAGCACTACTGCAGTAGGAAGGAAACCGCACAGACCCATATCTGCAGGGAGCTTGACTACATACAAGGAGGACGTGTTTAATCAGTCTGCTCAACACCCTGATCCTCACTTGCGAAAGGGTCTAGATGCATTACGACCTAATCCTCACCCCAAGCGCTCAGACCTTTCCACTTGGAGACCATGCTACCTCTCTCATTCCTCTCCTGGTCAGGCAAGGCTTTTGGAGCGGCTCCAGTGTCGGCCCGGCATTCTTCTCAGCTGCTCAAGAAATCAGGTATTGGGGAGCGGGTACTCTCTCTATGCCCGGACCGGCCCTGATCAATTTCATAAAACAGACTGGGACTATCCACTACTAGCTCTGCAGCTCTCTCTAAGAAGGATCTCTCTGCCCGTAGGTATAGGCTAGGAGTTGGGACATGTGTATACACCTTGAAGGATTCAGGCATCTTGCACGCAACAAATCCGGCGTGTCTACACTCGAACTTTGAGGTTATTACACAAATTCCTAGTCTTTGAAGGGATTAAGCACTGTACCACTGTTAACAGTTCTGATAAGATAGATGTTTTACTGGGACTTATACCTTATATTTACTCAACAATATATATAGCTGTAATGATTGCCTGCTTTTGTATTAACTGATAGTATCTGGGGAGATTATGTTGTTGATATGCAGACCCATTAGATTTTTATAAACATGGGATAGATTGTACACGTGTGTTAGCATAATAGTGATATATGTGAACAATTTCTCTTCCCTACTGACACGGGCCAACCCAGCACCTGGACTGTGTCATAATAGTCTAGACCTATTTTACATGATACTAGGCTTGGGATACCTTTATGAGCATGCTCTGGTCTATTAATGGGGCTTGGCTTGCTATACCTGTTACTTAATCCATACACTTTATTTTTATTAAGTTAAATTATCCCATTTCTAGCCAGAGTGCTTTCAACAAAAGCTTGATCTACTATAGGATCTGTTGTTTGGAAAATAATTACAGTTTGTATGGCTATCCTTGTAATTATCCTGAGTACTAGTAACTATTGAGACCTGTACTACGCCCTTACCTCTACTGTCTCTGCATTTACTTGTCACAAGCCATATAATACATTTTTGCTTTAAACTGTATATGAACGGTTGCATTTTGGGACAACACTACACCCATGAGATAATGGGTTCATCACCTCTGCTTTATGCTCATTGTGACAGAAAATAGATACTAGCACTGAACATAGGTTTACGAAAGGCTAAATATTTAGCTTGACATCTTGGCTAAACATATTTTGTTGATGCTTGTTCTTTTTTTTTATGCTTTACTTAATCAATAAGAGTGGGAAAATATGAGATTAAATGCTTGGCCCCTATAGCTCAAGCTTAGTGATGGAGATTATAAAATAACCCACTAGTATGTCATTTTCTTTAGGATGTGTAATGTTGAATATAGCAATCAGTTAATTGGAACTTATTTTGTGGGGCAAAAGACGCACACCACAAACTATAATAGAAGTGGCTATTACAACTATACTAATATATGACCCTACCAGTCACTAATCCAACTCCCTGTTGTCGTATTTTCTTATAGGTCCCTAGATTTCCCAAGTTGCAAATTAGTGTATAGCCTTCACCGACGCTATTTTAACTTTCCCAGAGGCCCTACTTTGTCTACTTTATCTTCTATGATGCCCGTGTATAGATACATATAAATGTTAACTCATATAGCTCCGCCCTCCCAACCCCCCCCTCATCCCATTTGGCTATTCTTACCCTTATATTAGTTTATAATTTACAAACCTGTACAGGGTTCCTAATATTGAATGATGATTATTCACACATTGTTAGTTCGGACGTCAGGAGATGATGTGTACTACTTATGCTAGGTGTTTATTATATGTTCAAATGTACCTCATTGTTCCTAAACAGTTTACTAGCTTCTGTATGGAAATGTATATTTTCTATCATACTACACTTTAGCTAGTGGGCAAGTTTGTTATGCAATGTTTAGATAAGATCGTATTTTGCCTGTTTTGTTACTCTTTAGATCAGTCCTGAACACCTAGGTAAATTGCTATTATCGTGACATGTATACATTCCTTTGTAGTTTATTCTAGTAATATTTGGGTCCCCCTGAATGCACTAGCAGAGTGGCCTTTAGCCCTTATCTAGTTACTCCATTTTGTGTTTGAATGTTACTTTGCCCCACTATACACTCCCAAGAAGACTAGCTATCCAAGGCATATCACATTCAGTTTGTTTTGGTAACCCAGCTACCAGGCCCATGATCTCTATGATTGGGCAATCACGTGTCCACACCAAGTACCATATGCTATTTCCATTAATATATGGCTCCGTCCCCCCACCACCTTTCCCTATGCGTATAGCGGTGCTTACCCGCTGAATATCCCCCTCCCCCCTATATATCTCGGCCCAAGAGTGGCTGATACCTATTCTAACCCTCTACAGGCTGCTATTTTGATCTTAGATTAAATATTATTAGAATGAGGAGTTCATACGTTGACATAATATAAAATGAAGTTCTGTTTCACCTCGCCTAAGATATTGTCTATCTTCATAATCAGATTTGAAATGTATTTTCTATTGCTTTATGCGCATATTGCTTTCTTAATAATGCCTTTACATAGACAATGTATTACTTTCTCTGTTGTAACTCTGGCCTTAGGGCGAGTCCTTGTTGTGATGTTATATGCTTTAACTTCAATAAAAAAATTACTTTAAAAAAAAAAAAAAAACAATATGAAAAGTACTTGCGCTTTATCGAAAAGAGTAACGATGTCCCAAGATATTGGCTTGCCAAATGGCAAGAAAGTAACTGTTCAGTTGCAGGCCTTAATTGCCTGGTTTGTGTGGTTGGTGTTACTGATGGAAAGAAATGAGCGCCTTTTTGTGTAGAGATGATGTGACGTCACGTTACTGTGGCAACCCCTATTCCTAAATCTGTAAGGAAGTCCTGGGGGATTAGAAGATAATCTTTGCGCTCACAAAAATTGATAGCTTGGTTGTCGTTAGGAACGACTAGCAGGATCTTGAAATGTAGAAATTGGTCTTTGCGGTCGCTAGTGGCGACTGGGTTATCCTTTGTTGAAGGACTTGGCGGTCGCCAATAGCGACTAAAACAAACATATGGATCCTTCCAGTTGAATATTAGGTGGTCGTTAGTAACGACTAAAGGATATTTGGATGTGTGAGAAGATCTTTGCGGTCGCTAGTAGCGACTGAGAAATTCTTTAGTTGAAGGTCAGGTGGTCGTTAGGAAAAACTAGAAATTTGGTCGTTAGGGAAAACTAGAAATTTGAAAACACTACTGGCACCGAGTGAGTTCAAAAGAAATAAAGGAGGTCCTAATATAGATAAAGATCTATGGGGGAAAGAAATAAGGGGATTTTTCCCTTGCGTAACGTATAGATCATGTAAATATAGCTCAAAAAAGAAAATTCTTAAAGTCCCAAGGATGAATATAGATTTTGAAATAAAGGATACTATTAGGTGCAATAGTAAGGGGGTGATTTATGCGATACAATGTTCTTGTGATATGATCTATGTAGGAGAAACTACCAGAATGCTGAGGGATAGAATGAGGGAACATCTGTGGAATATTGAAAAAGGGAAACTAGAAACCCACCTCTACCAACATTTTAGAGAAGTCCACCATAATAATCTTAAAGACTTTAAATTTTGGGGTCTATGTAAAGTGAAGGGAGATTGGAGAGGGGGAGATTATGAAAATAAACTCCTAAGAAAAGAAGCAGAAATGATTTACAATTTTAATTCACTGTACCCCCATGGACTTAATTCTGAAATAGAAATTACACCATTTTTATGAAATAAGGAAGATTAATGCAAATAGTTAACCTTAGAAATAATACACTAGATAGGACCATATAAGTTTTTAATTCGTATTCTTAAATCGTTTTTTAAAAAAAGTTTTGAAATGACCAGATCAGGAAGCCATGTAGAAGATTAGATACAATTGGCTGATGCAATATTGAAAGTGCAATAATAGTAGTATATACAGTTCACAGTCTAATAGTGTTATATTTGTTAAATCTACACACATTTTATACATCCTTTAAGAGTATACTTCAATAGGATTTCTGTTATCCCATGGATAGAGATTAGTTATAGTATGGACATTAAATTCGCAAGCACTGGTATAGGAAGAATTTATATATATACATATATATATATATACAATAGATTATAATATATTTTTTACTATTGATTGTGTTTTTAGAATTGATTGAGTTTTAAAGCATTAATTGTAATTTTAACTTTAATTGTATTATTGTATTTTAGGCTATTTTTAAAGAATTTATATATGATTTATTTTAATGTATGTGAGATGATACACTTAGTCTTTAAGAAAAAAGTATATAAGATTGTAGGCCTACAACTTAATTAGTATGCATACTCTTTTAATGTTTTAGCCAAAGAAGAAAGGAATAATTATAATATCATATATGTTTTTTAAAAAAACTCCAGAGAAATAAGTGTGGCATTAAATGGCGAAAAAGACCCATAAGGTTCCCACAAAATAGAACCTGGGGAAAGGAAGTTAATTATCTCCAGATTTGCACCGGATCTGAAAACAGGTATTTAAGGAGAAGGTGTGAGTGTAAACAGTATCTTGAGAAAGCCCTGGTAAAAGTGGGGTGAAATGCGTAGAAATACTGAACACTTGGTGCAATCTGCACGGATTTAAACTGCACATTTGATCTATATAACAGAAGGAGGTTTAAGTTTTGAGCCCGAGCGATCTCTGCGTACGGAGTACTAAGAGCAGAGTGGAAGTGTGGAAGGCTACCAGAAGAAACAATACTTGCGCAAGTATATCGGAATTCAAGACTCCACAGCTGAGGGTAACCGGTGACGTCAGACGCTAAAGCTAACAGCGTGAAGAATCCCGGTGAGTGTAAAGCTGCATCTGTTGAGACCTGCGAGCAAGAGCAGCAGGCAGAAGATTTAACCAAGGCGGTAAGAAAGTCTTTGGGGATTGACATAATCTAGTTGAAGGTAACGTCTGTACAAACCTAGTGCAATAAACAACAATTGAACTTTTTATCCGTGTGCTGATAGCTGGTTTTACCAGATTAAAGACTGTGACCTGAATATCGAAAAGAAATGGTTTTAAACATTAAAGACTAAAGGATATATACATTTAAAACCACGGTCAGATAAGCCATTTTTTGCCAAACGCTTAAACAGCGATATTTGGAGTTAACATTGGGACTTTCCTTATATATATTTTTTCTGTTTTAACATATTGCTACATATTGCTACAATTTATACCATAAATTTGAATAGTAGCACAGAGCATTGGATACAGCCGGTTTTAGATACATTGTTTTATGAATGAGAGTATGAATGTGAAGTGTTAATTAACGATTATACTGTTTTATATAATATATTGTGTGTTATAATAAATTATTTTATATGAATACCTACTTTGTCAGGAAGAGATTATTTGTATAGAATTTGAACGATATAATTTATTGTCCTATAGTTTGTAACTTAACTTGATATATCCTCACAGTATAACAAAAATATTTTAAAAAGATACGAAAAACTAGAACATTCACCCACAGCTGTAAGCGCCTCTACGCCATACACATTCTCTAACTTATCTATCATACACTGTCTAGGAAGGAGACGGTAATTGTAGAAAGGCAAGGTGGGTACAGCCTAGCGCATCACACACACCATTTTTCTAAGACTAGCAGGATCTTGAAATGTAGAAGTTGGTCTTGTAAAAAGACTTTTGAAAATGTTGAAATGTAAAAAGACCTTTGAAGCATAAAATTGTTAGCAAATAACAACAAGATAGATTAAAATGAATAGCAGAAAGCACAGTGTCAGGTCAACGCGTTTCGCCCTTAGGCTTTATCAAGACATGTCTATTTTATGCTTCAAAGGTCTTTTTATTTGAATCTCTATGTGCATGTTGGCACCAACAGACAACTAACTTTACCAACTGCTGTGCCGTTTGGCACCAACTTATCTACAAAAGAAACTCCTAGTCGCTACTAGCGACCACACAACTGACCGTCTCCAAAGAATTTCTTAGTCGCTACTTGCGACCGCCAAGTTCTTCAACAAAGGATAACCCAGTCGCTACTAGCGACCGAAAAGACCATCTTATACATCCTAAGATCCTCTAGTCGTTACTAACGACCACCTAATCTTCAACTGGAAGGATCCTTAAGTTTGTTCTAGTCGCTATTTGCGACCGCCAAGTCCTTCAACAAAGGATAACCCAGTCGCCACTAGCGACCGCAAAGACCAACTTCTACATTTCAAGATCCTGCTAGTCGTTCCTAACGACCACCTGACCTTCAACTAAAGAATTTCTCAGTCGCTATTTGCGACCGCCAAGTCCTTCAACAAAGGATAACCCAGTCGCTACTAGCGACCGCAAAGATCTTCTCACACATCCAAATATCCTTTAGTCGTTACTAACGACCACCTAATATTCAACTGGAAGGATCCATATGTTTGTTTTAGTCGCTATTTGCGACCGCCAAGTCCTTCAACAAAGGATAACCCAGTCGCCACTAGCGACCGCAAAGACCAATTTCTACATTTCAAGATCCTGCTAGTTGTTCCTAACGACAACCAAGCTATCAATTTTTGTGAGCGCAAAGATTATCTTCTAATCCCCCAGGACTTCCTTACAGATTTAGGAATAGGGGTTGCCACAGTAACGTGGCGTCACATCATCTCTACACAAAAAGGCGCTCTTTTCTTTCCATCAGTAACACCAACCACACAAACCAGGCAATTAAGGCCTGCAACTGAACAGTTACTTTCTTGCCATTTGGCAAGCCAATATCTTGGGACATCGTTACTCTTTTCGATAAAGCGCAAGTACTTTTCATATTGTTTTTTATGCTTATTTTATATGTATCTATACATTATTTAAGGGAGACGTCCCTTTATTTTACATTGTATCGTTTTAAAAATCTAGACACCTCTGTTTTACTAGTATAATAAATTGCCACTTGGAATTTTCCTTTTGATACCAAACTTATGCCTCTGTCTCTGTTCTGATATATATATATATATATATATATATATATATATATATATATATATATATATAAATCTTCTAAACACTACCTATATAACATCAATTATTGCTTGCAGATTGGACACTTTATTTTACGTTTAATTATACATCACTTAGACACACCCGTGCTTCGAGCGCTTAACTTTATTTTTCACATTGCTTTTGCCACATTGTATTCTTGGAGGGGAATTCACTAAGTTAAGCTGGGTACAGCCGTTTAGCGCCTATAATTTCCTTTTCTCTACCCTAACATGAACCCCGAGTCTAAACACCCCTAATATTATACTTATTAACCCCTAATCTGCCGCCCCGACATCGCCGACACCTGCTTTATACTATTAACCCCTAATCTGCCGCTCCGGATCCCGCCGCCACCTACATTATACTAATGAACCCCTAATCTGCTGCCCCTAACATTGCCGAACCCTACATTATATTTATTAACCCCTAATCTGCCGCCCCCAAAGTCGCCGAACCTATATTAAATTAATTAACCCCTAATCTGCCACCGCCACTATAATAAAGTTATTAACCCCTAAACCTAAGTCTAACCCTAACCCTAAAACCCCCTATTTTAAATATAATTTAAATACATCTAAATAAAATAAATATAATTAAATAAATTATTCCTATTTAAAACTAAATACTTACCGATAAAATAAACCATAAGATAGCTACAATATAACTAATAGTTACATTGAAGCTAGCTTATGATTTATTTTTATTTTACAGGCAACTTTGTATTTATTTTAGCTTGGTACAATAGTTATTAAATAGTTATTAACTATTTAATAACTACCTAGCTAAAATAAATACAAAATTACATGTAAAATAAATCCTAACCTAAGTTACAATAACACCTAACACTACTCTATAAATAAATTAAATTAAACTAATTCCAATTAAATGAAATAAACTAAATTACGAAAAAAACAAACACTAAATTACAGAAAATAAAAAAGAATTACAATAATTTTAAACTAATTACACCTAATCTAATCCCCCTAATAAAATAAAAAAAGCACCCCCAAAATAATAAAATTCCCTACCCTATACTAAATTACAAATAGCCTTTAAAAGGGCCTTTTGCGGGGCATGGCCCCAAAGTAATCAGCTCTTTTACCTGTAAAAAAATATACAATACCCCCAACATTACAACCCACCATCCCACATACCCCTACTCTAAAACCCACCCAATCCCCCCTTAAAAAAAACCTAACACTAACCACCTGAAGATCACCCTACCTTGAGCCATCTTCACCCAGCCAGGCACAAGTGGACCTCCAGACCAGCAGAAGTCTTCATCCGATCGGGGCAGAAGAGGACCTCCAGACGGGCAGAAGGCTTCATCCAGGCGGCATCTTCTATCTTCATCCTACCGGAGCGGAGCCATCTTCTATCAATCGAAGTCCTAACGAAGAATGAAGGTTCCTTTAAATGATGTCATCCAAGATGGCATCCCTCGAATTCCGATTGGCTGATAGGATTCTATCAGCCAATCGGAATTAAGGTAGGAAAAATCTGATTGGTTGATTTAATCAGCCAATCGGATTGAAGTTCAATCCGATTGGCTGATTGGATCAGCCAATAGAATTGACCTCGCATTCTATTGGCTGATCCAATCTTCAATCCGATTGGCTGATAGCATCAGCCAATCTGATTTTTCCTACCTTAATTCCGATTGGCTGATAGAATCCTTTCAGCCAATCAGAATTCGAGGGACGCCATCTTGGATGATCTTGGATGACGTCATTTAAAGGAACCTTCATTCTTCATTAGGACTTCGATTGAAGAGGATGGCTCCGCGTCGGCTGGATAGAAGATGGCTCCGTTCCGGAAGGATGAAGATAGAAGATGCCGCCTGGATAAGCCTTCTGCCCGTCTGGAGGTCCTCTTCTGCCCCGATCGGATGAAGACTTCTGCCGGTCTGGAGGTCCACTTGTGCCCGGCTGGGTGAAGACGGCTCAAGGTAGGGAGATATTCAGGGGGTTAGTGTTAGGTTTTTTAAAGGGGGGATTGGGTGGGTTTTAGAGTAGGGGTATGTGGGTGGTGGGTTGTAATGTTGGGGGGTATTGTATTTTTTTTTTACAGGTAAAAGAGCTGATTACTTTGGGGCAATGCCCTGCAAAAAAGGCCCTTTTAAGGGCTATTTGTAATTTAGTATAGGGTAGGGAATTTTATTATTTTGGGGCTGCTTTTTTATTTTATTAGGGGGATTAGATTAGGTGTAATTAGTTTAAAATTCTTGTAATTCTTTTTTATTTTATGTAATTTAGTGTTTGTTTTTTTTTTCATAATTTAGTTTATTTCATTTAATTGTAATTAGTTTAATTTAATTTAGTTAATTTATTTATTTATAGAGTAGTGTTAGGTGTAATTGTAACTTAGGTTAGGATTTATTTTACAGGTAATTTTGTATTTTTTTTAGCTAGGTAGTTATTAAATAGTTAATAACTTTTTAATAACTATTGTACCTAGTTAAAATAAATACAAAGTTGCCTGTAAAATAAATATAAATCCTAAAATAGCTATAATGTAACTATTAGTTATATTGTAGCTATATTAGGGTTTATTTTATCGGTAAGTATTTAGTTTTAAATAGGAATAATTTATTTAATTGTAGTAAATTTATTTTGTTTAATTTAAATTATATTTAAGTTAGGGGGGGCTAGATTTAGGGTTAGACTTAGGTTTAGGGGTTAATAAATGTATTATAGTAGTGGCGACGTTGGGGTCGTCAGATTAGGGGTTAATAAATGTAGATAGGTCTCGGCGATGTTAGGGACGGCAGATTAGGGGTTAATAAAATTTAACTAGTGTTTGCGAGGCGGGAGTGCGGCGGTTTAGGGGTTAATACATTTATTAAAGTGGCGGCGATGTCCGGTCGGCAGATTAGGGGTTAATAAGTGTAGTTAGGTTGCGGCGACGGGGGCGGCAGATTAGGGGTTAATAAATATAATGTAGGTGTCGGCGATGTTAGGGGCAGCAGATTAGGGGTTCATAGGTATAATGTAGGTGGCGGCGATGTCCGGTCGGCAGATTAGGGGTTAAAAAAATGTATTATAGTGTTTGCGATGTGGGGGGCCTCGGTTTAGGGGTTAATAGGTAGTTTATGGGTGTTAGTGTACTTTGTAGCACTTTAGTTAAGAGCTTTATGTTCCGGTGTTAGCCCATAAAACTCTTAACTACTGACTTTTATATGCGGTAGGAGTCTTGACAGGAGAGGGTCTACCGCTCACTTCTTCCAAGACTCGTAATACCGGCGTTACGCAAGTCCCATTAAAAAGATAGGATACGCAATTGACGTAAGGGGATTTGCGTTAGCCTCGAGTTGCGGAAGAAAAGTGAGCGGTAGACCCTTTGCTGCCTGACTCGTAATACCAGCGGGCGTTAAAAAGCAGCGTTGGGACCTCTCAACGCTACTTTTTAAGGCTAACGCCAAACTCGTGATCTAGCCAAATGTGTTGTATAATTTTACTAGTCACCCAGATGACAATATTAGTTTAGATTTATATACTCGTTATGTTGATGTATCGTCTTACTTGGACACATTCATTTGTCTCTTTTGTTCTTGAATGTCCTTAACCAGCAGGACATCTCACATATTTGTTGACATTTCTCACGGTATGTTTGTAACATTATATTTTACAACTATATACACGTTAGATTGTCTATTTTCAGTGCTCTGATACACACACTGCATCTAATAACAGCACCTATCACCAGTGGCGTCACAGTCCGTCACTAGGGTTGGTGTCACCCGGTGCGGTAAGTTATGGTGTCACCCCCCCTCCCCCCAGAAAGCAGACACACACAAACACAAAAACTCAGGCACACACACATACAAACACTCAGACACTCTTAAAGGGACAGTACACTGTAAAATTGTTTTTCCATTAATGTATTTTAAATGACTTGTTATACCAACTGAAGAGTATAAAATATTTGAGAAATTCCATTTTCATGCTTATTTGTGTCTATGAAGTAGCTGATTTTGTGCTTTGAAACCACAGCCTATTACAATGGGTTGAACTTGAAAGGTGATATCAGATCTCATTATGTTCTAAGTTTGTGTAAACAGACTTGCTTCCTTATTTTTTATTTGGCTGGAACACCAAAGCTCAATACATAGAGAGAACAATGGAAAATGCTAATTTTATTACTTAAAGGGACACTGAACCAAAAAAATTGATTTCGTGATTCAGACAGAGCATACAATTTTAACCCCTTAATGACCACAGCACTTTTCAATTTTCTGTCCGTTTGGGACCAAGGCTATTTTTTCATTTCTGTGGTGTTTGTGTTTAGCTGTAATTTTCCCCTTACTCATTTAATGTACCCACACATATTATATACCGTTTTTCTCGCCATTAAATGGACTTTCAAAATATACCATTATTTTCATCATATCTTATAATTTACTATAAAAAAAATTATAAAATATGAGGAAAAAATGGAAAAAAACACACTTTTTCTAACTTTGACCCCCAAAATCTGTTATACATCTACAACCACCAAAAAAACCATATGCTAAATAGTTTCTAAATTTTGTCCTGAGTTTAGAAATACCCAATGTTTACATGTTCTTTGCTTTTTTTGCAAGTTATAGGGCCATAAATACAAGTAGCCCTTTGCTATTTACAAACCACTTTTTTTCAGAATTAGCGATATATTGGGACACTGATATCTTTCAGGAATCCCTGAATATCCATTGACATGTATATATTTTTTTTTAGAAGACATCCCAAAGTATTGATCTAGGCCCATTTTGGTATATTTCATGCCACCATTTCACCGCCAAATGCGATCAAATAAAAAAAATTGTTCACTTTTTCACAATTTTTTTCACAAACTTTAGGTTTCTCACTGAAATTATTTACAAAAAACTTATGCAATTATAGCATACATGGTTGTAAATGCTTCTCTGGGATCCCCTTTGTTCATAAATAGCAGACATATATGGCTTTGTTTTTGCTTTTTACTAATTAGAAGGCTGCTAAATGCGACTGCGCACCACACGTGTATTATGCCCAGCAGTGAAGGGGTTAATTAGGGAGCATGTAGGGAGCTTCTAGGGTTAATTTTAGCTTCAGTGTAGTGTAGTAGACAACCCCAAGTATTGATCTAGGCCCATTTTGGTATATTTCATGCCACCATTTCACCGCCAAATGCAATCAAATAAAAAAAAAAACGCTAAATTTTTCACAATTTTAGGTTTCTCACTAAAATTATTTACAAACAGCATGTGCAATTATGGCACAAATGGTTGTACATGGTTCTCTGGGATCCCCTTTGTTCAGAAATAGCAGACATATATGACTTTGGCGTTGCTTTTTGGTAATTATTAGGCCACTAAATGCTGCTGCGCATCACACGTGTATTATGGCTAGCAGTGAAGGGGTTAATTAGGTAGTTTGTAGGGAGCTTGCAGGGTTAATTTTAGCTTTAGTGTAGAGATCAGACGCCCACCTGACACATCAGACCCCCTGATCCCTCCCAAACAGCTCCCTTCCCTCCCCCACCCCACAATTGTCCCCGCCATCTTAAGTACTGGCAGAAAGTCTGCCAGTACTAAAATAAAAGTGTTTTTTAAAAAAAAATAAAATACATTTTTAGCATATTTACATATGCTTCTTTGTAGGATCCCCCCTTAGCCCTCAACCTCCCTGATCCCCCCGAAAACAGCTCTCTAACCCCCCCTCTGCCTTATTGGGGGCCATCTTGGGTACTGTCTGCCAGTACCCAGTTTGCAAGAGAAATGTTTTTTTTTTAATTATTATGTTCTTTTTCTGTAGTGTAGCTTCCCCCCCCCCACAGACCAATCCCCCACCCCCTGACTAATGTATTTTATATGAATAAATTCTATTTTTTTAAACTTTTAATACACCTTTTTTTCTGTAGTGTAGCGGTTCCCACCCGCTCCCTCCCCGTGCACGCGCCCGCCCTCCCGTGCGCACCTCCGATCACCCCGCCCATGATCCCGCCCCCCTACACATCATCAAGGCCATCGATGGCTGCCACCCGCCTCCCGAACCGGCTCCCACCCACCAACGAATTTAGCCGGTGATGTCCGGTGCAGAGAGGGCCACAGAGTGGCTCTCTCTGCACCGGATTGTTAAAAAAGGTTATTGCAGGATGCCTCAATATCGAGGCATCACTGCAATAACCGGAAAGCAACTGGAAGCGAGCAGGATCGCTTCCAGCTGCTTTCCAGACCAAGGACGTACGCCACACGTCCTCGGTCATTAACTGTATTTTTTTTGAGGACGTGTGGCGTACGTCCTTGGTCGTTAAGGGGTTAAGTAACTTTCTAATTTACTCCTATTATCAACTTTTCTTCGATCTCTTGCTATCTTTATTTGAAAAAGAAGGCATCTAAGCTTTTTTTGGGTTAAGAACTCTGGACAGTCTTTTTTTATTGGTGGACGAATTTATCCACCAATCAGCAAGGACAACCCAGGTTGTTCACCAAAAATGGGCCAGCATCTAAACTTACATTCTTGCATTTCAAATAAAGATACCAAGAGAATGGAGAAAATTTGATAATAGGAGTAAATTAGAAAGTTGCTTAAAATCTCATGCTCTATCTGAATCACAAAAGAAAAAATGTGGGTTCAGTGTCCCTTTAACTATCCTGCATCCCACTGAGAGTGTAATCTCTTCTGCTGGCTGTGTGTACTTAGGCTATTCAATAGCCTATACTCCAGTATTAATTTGTTCAGTATAGGTGGCGATACCACAGGCTAAATCAGCTATTTCAAATGCTGAAATAGGAGTAAAGGAGCTACTTGTAACCAATTAAATACACTCTAGCAGGTTAAAAGGATCATTGGGAATAATTTAAAGGGGAGAAATTTTTTGGGTGAATTGTCCCTTTAAAAACACACTCAGATGCACACACAAACACTCGGAAACACACTCAGACACACACACAAAAACACTCAGACACACGCACAAAAACACTCAGACACACACACACAGAAAAGCACTCAGACACACACACACAAAAACTCAGACACACACACATACAAAATATGTAAACTGCACTGCATTAATTATGAAGCTCATGTGTAGAGCTGCTCCCTGGATCAGCAGAGCATCAAATGAAAGATAAACAGAGCACTCTAAAAATAAATCACTAAAGAAAAGGTTTAGGCACGCAAACTATGAAAATTCTGCTCTCTGACTCTGTTCCAAGTCTGTCAGTGCACAGCCCCGGGCCGCGTGCCTACCGCTTCTTATGGCCAATCACCTCTGCCCACCCCCAGATCCCCACCCGCCCTCCCCTCCTACCTCTTCAGGGTGCACTTAGTGTACCATAACTGTACCGGTCTGGTGGGCATCATAGATGGCTCCTTCACTTTAGAGACCGTGTCAGACAGTCATGTGGTCAGGTGCCAGGCATCCCCCTCATGATTTCCCAGTTCCCGTTTAGAGAGACAGCACAGCAGTGAGTGACTCCACTGCTCCGCACGTCACTGAGCAGTGAGCACAGATAGGCAGGCAGGTTTAGGCTAGCAGCACAACTTTGCAAGCCCCACGGCATGCCCACAACATTCATAGTGAACTTGGGCAGGGGAGGAGCAAAGTACAAACAAGCAAAAGCAGCCGGGAAAACTATTTGTGGAAATTGCAGCGCTGGCTCAAGGGGCAAAAAAATGAATTGTCTACAACTTCCCCAGTCCCACTAATGTTCACAGATGCTGGCCCCTCTAATAAAAAAATATATGCATCTCTACATTGTATTTATTTGAATTTCAATAAAATTTAAAAAAAAAAAAAAAAAAAAAAAAAATTGTTTTTGTTGTTGGTGGTGTCACCCCCTGGAGGGTGTCACCCGGGTGCGGCCCTCACCCCCCTAGTGATGCCATTGCCTATCACTCACTTTTGTTTTTATATCTCTCAATTCATTATTAAGTTAGTTAACTTATTGTTGTACACTATATTGACACTCCATATTACACTATTGGCACAGTGTATTAGCTCATATGAGGCATATTCACAAGATACAATGTATTTATAGAATAATATACACTCTTACCATTAGTCACCTTATTTTTATTTATCACATAATCCCTGTGCACAGGATCATATCAGTGTACAATATTTGTTTTATTGTTGGTACATATTTTGTAGAAATATCAGTAGCCCCACATCATATACTGTAGTCACAACATTGCACATCATAATGTTAATACCTCCGTTATTTATGTAGGTATTAGCTCCATCAGACACGTTGTGTTAACACGCTTCTCCCCTCAATTCAGATTGGCATATTGCGTTTATTACAAATACAGTTTCATTTAGGGTACTCTTTGTTGTCACATCCACTTTTATTATCTCTTTATATTTTTATACATTGTTAGCTATACGTTATGGGGGGGCATGGTCCCCTTTTAACCTCAATTTGTTAGGATATAATATCCCTAGAGGGCGTTCCTTTGTGATAATTATCGGAGCCCATCAGTAACTCAGTATGAGTTACGTAGGAAGGTGTTGTCCCCTTTATTATAACCTCATTTTGATAGGATATAAAATCCCTTGAGGGCGTTCCTCTGTGAGAAACCTCAGAGTGCATTAGTAACTCTGTATGAGTGACGTAGGAAGGTGCAACTGCTAGCAGTGCTTTTGATTGGTGAGAATACACATACACAACGTCCAACTAGGAACGAAGCTCATTGGCATTCAGTGACGTACTAATGCAGCTTCATGGATACAATATGTCTAATGAACACTCGCAACTACACGCCATTCCTAAAATGGCAATTAAAAATGTTATTTATAGGATAAGATCTCAATCCTAATAATCCCATGCATGTACGTCTAAGCTCTTACGAACATCGTTTGTGTTTTAATAATTGATTTTGGGCAGTATGTATATAAAAATCACAGCCAACATCGACAACTATGACAGTTTTAATATGTGGCTAACACTCAACAGCAATAAAGTGTTGTTAGAGAGAAATTATTTTCTTTATATAGAATATCTAAATTTTAGAATATAATCCAATGAATTCAAATAAATATAAATTTTAGAATACATATATATCTTATTAAACAGAGGGCAGTACCAAGAAAACAGGTGTGAGAACTTTACTAGCAATTAGACAAAGGGTGGTCTGATTGGTCTGTACATTGTAGGGGGAGGGGTCATACACTATTGAGTTTAGGTAGCGTAGCCTTATTTAAGGGTTGATCATATACCATTGTCTATGCCTGATGAAAGGGTGGTAACCATGAAACGCGTTGTATTGCTTTATTATGCACATTACAGCATGAGTTGTTTTTAATTTTGTTTGTATATTCTTATATTAAACAATTTTTAATCAGTAACTCTCATTGCTGTGTGCATTTTCCTACTCTACCTTGGTAAGGTGTGGTTTACCCTCCCTCTTTATTCTCCTGGCTGCTACTGTTGGTAGTAGTGAAGCAACACCTGGGCTCAGTCTTCTCTCTGGGCAACACCAAACTTGTGTTTCCAGTGATTGCCTTGGTTCAGCTAGCTGGGCTGCTGTTGAAAACCAACCTGCCTCCACTGGCACAATTGGGTGCCTTTAAATCATGTGAATACCCTGCATCTTCTTTGTGCTTATACCTAGTGGGTGATTGATTCACATATGGCGCCTCTTTCCTTTCCTTGTTATTTACAGAGCTGCCGACCCTTTGTGGTGAAGTTAGAGTGCTGCCTTTTCTATATGGATTGATAACATTACATCTACTACATTCAAGAACACCATTATACTACAAGGACGTTCCTTGGGACTGGGTGAATATAGTGATACACCAGCGCTTGGTCTTGTTTTAAGAGACACTGGTCTTGCAAAAAGAGTCACACATTTGTATTAATATTTTATATATATATATATATATATATATATATATATATATATATATATATATATATATATATATATATATATATATATATATATATATATATATATATATATATATATATATATATTGTCATTTTATCTATATATGAGAGTCTGCATATCCATTTAAGATATTGTGGCATTATATGTAGCACCTCCTAGAGGGTGTCTAGACCCTGTCCTACCTTAATTCTTAGCATTACATTGTCTTACATATTAACTAACCTCTTGCTGTTAAAGCTGTAAAGTGCTTAGGGCTAGATTACAAAAATTATTGCTCTAACACTAACCCGAAAATGACTTACAGCTAGCGCAATAACCTACTGCTCTATAGAAGTCAATGGAGCTAATCAATTTAAAAAAAAACTAACACCCTAAGCCCTCCCCATTCCCCTTCCCCCCCGATTCCTCCCCAATATTCAAAGACTATTCCATTCTTATATATGGAAGGGCGGCCCTGCCAGAATCAATAACAAGACTATGATGACCCCCCGTATCCATGGTGGTCTGGGGGTCCCAAACTTGGATCTTTATAGACAATCTATCTTTGTCCAAAGAATTTTGGATTGGAGGAACCATAAGAATCAAAAGAGGTGGGTCTACCTAGAGGAACAACTCAATAGAGACCTAGACCTTCATTCCGTTGGCTGGTCTTCCTACGGGAAGGGGCTGACAAAAGATATTGAAAATCCGATCACTCAGGAGACCCTGACTCAGTGGGGCATAGTCAACAGAAACAACCCCTACATCTCCTCAGTTCCGTCCCCGCTTACCTCTCTGATTTATAACACTGAATTTTCCCTGAAAGACCTAGGAGTATATCAATCCGACTCTAAACTCTCCCCCGATGTCTCTTTACACCACTTGGTTGACAATGAAAATATACATACACAAGACAAACTGATTGAGCTAGGGTATACTTGGGCCCAGAACTGGTATAATTATAGACGAGTCCACCATTACATCTCATCCCATAAGCAATACCTTAATATGGTGAGACCTATGACAAATCTAGAGAAACTACTGTCCTCTGCCGCTCCTCTTGGCCACACCTTAGCTAAAATTTACTCAATCCTAACCCAACCCTCCCCTGGCTTCCTCCCCCGCTCTCTCGAATCCTGGGAGAGAGAACTTGGAGTCACCATCCTACCCCAGACAGCCAGATCCATTTTCACTAACACTAAATCATCTTCCGTTTCGGCGGGGATACTAGAGTTGAACTATAAAATTCTCCATAACTGGTACCTTACCCCACGACGTTTATATAAATTTTACCCCTTATCAGGGAATCGTTGCTGGCGTTGTGGCCATGTGGGAAGTGGCATGGGCCATATGTGGTGGTGGTGCAACGGTGTTAACCGGTTCTGGAGATCCATAATCGCAGAGATAGAGATAATTTTTCAAATGCTACTCCCTCTTGAACCGCTGGTTCTCCTCCTCAATAAACACATTAAACTCCCTTCCAAAGCCCATAACATCCTTTTCCGTATTTTCTCTAACAGCGCTAAATCTTTGATCGCCAAAAATTGGAAATCACAGGAACCCCCAGACCTAGTCATGTGGAGAAACAGGGTGACTGACTTCCTAGAATTAGAGGAGTATAGATTTCTTAGAATGGACTCCAGAGACGTGTTCATTATTGCCAAAAACTTGTGGGACCAATATATTGGCCCAGTTTGAGTTCACTGCTAACTTTTTCCACCCAACTTTCCCCCTTACTTAACTCTCACTGGTCATGGAGACGCTGACACCTCATTAAATTCTGGTTTTTTTTTTTTACAACATTTCTTGGTACTTCTGTGATAATGACATAGCTGAAGCAAAACCCAGGCCTGATAGGCCCTTTTTTTTGTTGTTGTTGTTTCTTTTCTTCCTCTCTTCTTTTAATATTTTCTAATTCTTTATCCAATTAGTACTTTCCAGGTATTGCAAATGTATTCTCTGTAAATATCATTGACCAACTTGTCTCGTTATTTCTTTTGTTTTTGCAAAATTTGTTATCTACTCTGGAAATATACCAATAAAAAAGATTTTGGATTAAAAAAAACTAACACCCTATTCGCGCTAACCTGAATCACTATAAGCCCATAGTCCAATAACCCCTGCCCTAAACCGCCACATTGCCCTCCGCAAAGTTCCCACTACACTAACACCTAATCCACCATCCCCCCACAACGCAAACTACCTTTATACGCTATTAACCCCTAAACTGCCATCCCCCACGTAATAAACAGTAAACTAAACTATTAACCCTTAAACCACCACCCCAAAATGCAAACTAGCTAAACTATTAACCCCTAACTTTGCCATCTACCCACATCACAAGCTACCTAAATAAACTTTTAACCCCTAAACCGCCATCCCTAACAACGTAAACAGTAAACTAAAATAATAAACCCCTAAATTGCCATCCACCCACAATGCAAAGTAATAATCTAACATCTTAACCTTCCTAACCTAACACTCCCAACTTAACCCAAATTAAAATACCCCTAAATTTACACAAAAATCCTAAATAACTTTAAAAAAAAACTTTACTAAAATTAAATAAAAACCCAATCTTACCTTTAAAATAAAAAAAATAACATTACTAAAAATAAAAATTAAACTAACATTAGAAAAAAAACCTAACATAACAAAAAAAAATAACATTACAAAAAATAAAAAAAGTAATTACCAAAAAAAATTCAAGATGTAACCCTATTCTAATACCATTAAAAAAAAGCCCCATTCTAAAACTAAACTACCAATAGCCCTTGAAAGAGCCTTTTGTAGGGCATTGCCCTAAAGCAATCAAGCTCTTTTTTAAAAAAAAATACTAACCCCTCTAGCATTACACGCTACCCCCCCCCCCAGTAAAAAAAACAATCCTAAAAACCTAAACTAAAAAGGGCCCTGAAAGGGCATTTGGATGGGCATTACCATAACGTGACAGATATGCGTGCTTCCAAAGTGCTGAGCACCTTACGCAATGTTGTGGTGTGATAAAGCTCTAAATAATAGATTTGTAGCAAAAAGAGCTTGCACAACAAGGGTCAATTTTAGAAGAGATTTAAAAAGTTTACAAAAAAACTCGGGCTTGGCTAAACAATTGGTTCAGAGAAGTGTAAGCAGGAAAAGCACTCTCCGAATGTGGCTATATTATGGGTGACTGATCGATTCAAATAAAGTGTTACGAATAAAGAAATGCAGTAAAATCATATTACGTGCACCTCCGCCACAGTGGTTTATGCTGTCATTTGTGCTTATGTAGAAAGAGCCAATAGAATCTTAAAATGGCCTAGTATGGAACTTATTTCACTTGAGCAATCCCTTCTAAGAACACCTTTAGCAAAGCATTCACCAAAAATAAAGGGTACTAGGGATTTCGTATATATTCCAGGAGCAAAGATATCTGATATCCTTAATTATGGTGGGGATGTAGTTTTCTATGAGTAATTAAATTGTTTTATCTAGAGTCAGTTCAAGAGAACATAAAAAGGCATAAAGAAAATGCTTTGTGTTATAGCATTTTATTATTGTACTGCTGCTAGCATATAACTATGTGTTTAAAGGGACATGAAACCCAACACTTTTCTTTCAAGATTTAGGTAGAACATACAATTGTTTTTTTTTTATTTTTTTTTTAGAAACCAAACAATAATATACATTTCATATCTTGATATGCCCAATATATAAAACAGTGAAAAACAGTAACCGAAGAAAAAAAGAAAAAACAATAAGAAAAGAATAAACCCCTTCTGTAAAATTTAAGGGCTTTCAACCCTTGTTAATCTTAACATATGGTTTCAATCTAATACTCCTCGAACTTCGTCATTAACTGTTGAGATACATTTTTCCATTTTTTGTATTCCCCCCCTTGACAAAAGACATTTACATTTCGACAAAGCCATTACAACACTCAACAAGACAAAAAAAAAAAAAAAAAAAAAAAAAAAATATTACCAGAGACCGAGCAAAACCAATTCAGTATTTCTGAATGGGTATATTAAACTGTCAATTTCATTCAAGGGAAGAGATCTAAAAAAAACAGACCACTTTCTGAAAAACAAAATAATATCCCCCTCATCTTCCAGATTGGTGTCTATTTGTTCCAGAATACATTGTTTTTTAAAGCAGTTTTTAACCTCTTGGATACTGGGGGCTGCCCTATTCTTCCATTTCTTAAAAATTAAGTATCTTGCTGCTAAAACAGCTAAGTTAACTATTTTAGTGTTTACTACTCGATCTTCCGGTTCTTTCCATAGAAAAATAATGTGTGCTGGCAAGAGGGTCAAAGGGAGAATTCCTAGTGTATTAAGCCAATATTGTACCTTCAGCCAAAACTGTTGAATTTTTGGACAATTCCACATCATATGTAGAAGATTGGCCGATGGTAAGGAACATCTAGGACATCGATTGAATTCAGTGTTCCTGCATCGCACAGCTTTTTCAGGAGTAAAATAGGACATAAGTAATAATCTTATATGTGATTCTCTCCATGATGAGGAGAGAGTAATTCTTAAGACCTCAGATATTGAATATTGAATTAATTTAATATCCCCCAAGTTCTGCGATAGAGCCACCGCCCAATTATCGAGTATTTTTTCCAAGCTGGAGTTGCCTTTTGGAGAATTTAGGTCTCGATATATGGGGGAGACTGACATTAAGCCATTTTTAGCTAAAATTAGCCATTTCTCTATATTTCCTAGTGACCAAGTCCAGCCAAATTTATCAACTAAGTTTAGGACAAAGTGTCTTACTTGAAGGTAGGCAAAGAACTCTTTATGGGATAGTTTGAACTCCTCTCTTAGAGTGTCAAAAGTTTTTATACATTTCCTTTCAAAATCCAACATTTGATACATTTTCCCCAAACCTAGTGCCTCCCATCTCTGGAAAGGAGACAAATTAAGACCCGCTTGAAATTGAGGGTTGCCTACTATTGGCATATGTTTAGATACTCCTTGTTCAATATTGAGGAGTTTACACACTCTCCACCAAGCTAATATAGGATTGAATATTGTTTTCATATTTTTCACTTCTTTCGGTAGAGAGCTTCTAGTGCAATGAAGTACAGCTAAAGGGGTAAATGGATATAAAATATTTTTTTCCAATTCGTTATTAGTGACATAATCTCTTTCTGAAATCCAATCCAAAATCAATTGGGTCAAGAAGGCAAGATTATAAAGTTTAATATCTGGCAAGGCTAGCCCCGCGTACTCTCTAAGAAGAGAAAATTTAGTTAGCGAGATTCTAGGCTTTTTATTCTGCCAAATAAATTTTCTCAGTGCAGCGTTAAATACTACGACATCTTTACCTTTAAGGACCAAAGGAATATTTTGTAAAATATATAGTATCTTCGGGAGGCAGACCATTTTATATAGGGCAATACGACCTGACAGTGATAGAGGAAGATTTTGCCAGTTTCTCAGGTTTTCTTTAATCTTATTCAATATTGGAGGTATGTTAAGATTATACCACGTGTCTGGATTGGAGGAGATCAAGATACCAAGATATCTAAAGGAGCTAGTCACTATTTTGAATGGAATATTACCCATAGATTCCTTGGATTGATTAATCCATAGTAGTTCGGATTTCGACGTGTTCACTCTATAACCAGAAAAAGCCCCAAATTGTTCTATGATTGCTATGAGTTTAGGGACATTCGTAGATGTTTTAGACGTATAAATTAAGATATCATCAGCATATAAAGCTAATTTCATCTCTTTCTCACCAATCCTAATACCATCAAGATGTTGTCTGATGTGTATGGCAAAGGGCTCAATTGAGATATTAAAGATGAGGGGGGAGAGAGGACACCCCTGACGAGTACCTCTCTTAAGAAAAATATTTGAAGAAGTTAAACCATTAGCTAATATTCTAGTAGAAGCTGTTTTATGTAGATTATCAATAAAATTAAAAAAGTTACCTTGTAAACCAAATTGTTGAAGAGAGTGTAACAGATGATCAAAATGAACAGAATCAAATGCTTTCTCCGCGTCTATTGCAATGATTGCAGCGTCTGGGGCGCCTCCCTCCCCCTCCCTCTCCCTCTTCTTGTTAAAATGATCTATAGTTAAGAAAAGTTCCCTGATCTTTGCTGACGAATTTCTTTTAGACATAAACCCTGCCTGATCTTTATGTATAATACTGGGAAGAAGTAGTTGAAGCCTATCTGCTACAATGGAAGACAAAATTTTATAATCGGTATTTAATAATGCTATCGGCCTGTATGATTCCTTTCTATCAGGCTCTTTCCCTTGTTTAAGAATTAAGGTTGTGATTGAGGCAGAAAAACTGGGTGGGGGAATAATGCCTTTTATGTAAATCTCATTATATAAAGAAAGTAAATGAGGTGATATTGATGTGGAAAGTATTTTATAAAATTCATTAGGTAAACCATCGGGGCCCGAGGCTTTGTTTAAGGAGAGAGCAAGAATTGCTTTTGAAATCTCGGGCTCAGTTATGGGAAGATTAAGCGCTTCAACTAGATCTGGCGGTGCCAAATTATATGTAATTTTATCCCAAAAAGATTCCCGTGCCTGTAAATTTGAGGTTTTCAAAGAATATATGTCCTGATAATATTCTACAAAAGATTGAATTATATCTTCTGAAGATGTTATTGTCTTATTTTCTCCCTGTAATGACTCAATCATTGATGAGCACTTATCTCTTTTTACTAATTTTGCTAGCAGTTTTCCTGATTTGCTCCCATACCTATATAATTTGGCTACCCTTCCTTTGGGTACTGGGCGACGCCAGCACTTCATTCACCCAAGAACACTTAAGTTTAAGAACCTCTTGCATTTTAAGGTGAGTTTCCTGCAAAAATGCGATATCTGTCTGAATTTTTCTTAACTGTGCTATTACTGTTTTACGTTTAATAGGTGATGTAATACCCCCAATATTCCAAGAGGCCAATTTAAAACCTTTTATCATGTCAATCATTGCATTAAAAAAAATGGAAGAATAGGGCAGGACATATAATCAAAAAAAAAAAAACAAAAAAAAAAAAAACACAAGACATGACGAGACACCCCAACATATAACAAGAACCATTGCGAAATGTAAAGACTATGATCTAAGCCTTGTGTGAATATTATGCATCTCATAACCATCTATATTGATATTGTCAGGCTGTAAATAAATGCAAAAAAAAAAAAGAAAACACACAAAATAAAAAAAAGGGAAAGAAAACACCAGTATCCCCTTGTGGAGAGGCTGGTGGGAAAAGTCTACCCCCCCTTCCCTCCCCTCCCTTGTTTACGAAACTCCTATGCATTTTGTAGTGAGTAGAATATCTAAATTGTCAACAATGTCAAATCTAATTTTAAACATGTCCTGAGGGAAATATCTCATCATAAAATTTTGCTGCATCTTGGGCAGAATCAAAGAAATATGTGCGTCCCTCCCTTTGTATTTTTAATTTTGCTGGGTAAAGCAAGGCAGCCTGTACACCTTGGTTTATAAAACGTGAGCACACTGGGGCAATCTCCCTTCTTTTTGAGGCAACTTCTGCCGAATAGTCTTGGAACATAAGAATTTTTACGTCGCCTAAGAATATAGGTTGATATTTGCGATAAGCCTGGAGCATTGCCACTTTGTGCTGAAAGTTCAGAACCTTAACAATTATGGGTCTTGGCCTCGTGTTAGTTTTATTTAAAGTAAGTGTCCCTATTCTATGGGCCCTCTCGATAACTATCCTTGGGGAGGACTCAGGGATCTGTAATAGTCTCGGTATTGTCTCTGTGATCAATTTGTCTAGGTTCTCATATTGTTTCTCTTCTGGAACTCCAATGATTCTCAAATTATTCCTTCTAGATCTATTTTCAAGATCTTCCATTTTGTTCTGAATTTTTAATAATGTTGTGTTTAAGGCCTCAAGGCTATTTTTATAAGACATATTAGTGTCCTCAAGATCTGAAATTCTCTGCTCTGCCTCGGAGAGTCTATGTGAAAACTGTTTGACCTCGTTTGATAACAATAGGATGTCTTGCTTTATTTCTATTTTTAAAGCGTCAAATTTGGGAGCCAGAGCTTCTGAAATCTTACTAACTAAAGTCTGGATGTCTAATGGCTCTACTGGGGAACTACTCCCAGATGTATGAACCTCGGCTGAGGTTTCATGAAGTGCTTTATTCTTTTTGTCTCTCTGCCTTCCTGCCATAGCTGGGGGAGAATTTTTGGGGTGACTGTGAAAATATTTATCCATGTGATGTGATTAAAAAAGATTATGGGGTATTTACTACCCAGTGAGAGAGAGACTCAAAAATATATATATATAAAAAAAAAAAAAAAAAAAAGGAAAAAAAAGGGAGGGGAAGGTGAGTGAATAGGTGGGGGAGTGTCTGCTTATTTCATTTTCGTGCTCGTGTTAAAAAAAAAAAAAAAAAAAGGCCCACCAAAAAGCAGAAGAGCAAGAGACAAAAGAAACGAAAAGAGGAAAAAAGTATCTATTCTATTGTAGAGGTTAACAATGTTTCAGGACACTTTTAATAACCCCTTATCCAACCATATGTGGTATTCGGGGAAGCTATTTACCTCTAATCTCTTTTCTTCCTTTTCTATAGTTCTGTTTAGCCCTCGTTTATTTATAACCAGACAATCAAGAAATTAATATCCTGTGAATATTAGGTATATTACTAGCTGTGAGCTGCTAGGCAGTTAGGTTATTTTTTAATTTCAGTAGTATACCGACCCATAATGATTTAAGCTTATGCCTATGGCGGTGATAGATTGATACAAAATTAGCCCTACTGTTTGTTTAATTATGTCAGAGAACCTGAACAAGAAATTAATTTACCAGGCTTATTTTCCTTATCTAAAGTGTTGGGGCGCACCCTGCCTGAAGCAATTTGACCAGTTTTAACATCAACAAGACAGTTCAGGGATATGCAACGTCAAAGTAAAACACATACACCAAAAGAAAAAAAAAAAAAAAAAAAAAAAAAAAAAATCTGATTTCCTTCCCTTGGTGTAATGTGTACTAGAATAATATATTTAGGCTTAAATGTGAAGAAGTATTTGATATGACTTTCCTAAATTTATTAATTCAGAGCTCTCTGGTATTTTCTTGAGGAGGTTAAATATATATATATTAAATCACAAGGATTTAAGTTTGTGCCTAAGGCAGCAGCAAGATATACAGAATTAGCCCTACTGTTTGTTAATTTATATCAGAAATCCTGAACAAGAGATCAATTTGCCGATCTTATTTTCCCTTATCTAAGGTGTTGGGGTACAACCTTGTCTGAAGCAATTTAACCAGTTTAAACAACAACAAAAACAGTTCAAAGATATGCGACGTTAGAGTAAAGTACACAAAAAAAAAACTTTGAATTATAATGAGGTTGCTTATATCTATTTTTAGCACTTTTTCTGAAGAACAAATCACCAAGCTCTGGCTTCCTTCTTTTTATATAAAATGTACTAGGATAGTATAAGTAGGCTTAAAGATAAAGTTATATTTAATATGACCTTGCTAGATTTATTCAATCAGACCGCTCTGATATTTTCTAAAGCAAGTTAAGTATTTCGGAGATTTGTAGCCTACTGTTAATGACCCAAAGTGAGAGCACCAGTAGGTTAAATTAATTCTCTAGCGTGAAATAAATTACATTCTGTTGGAGAAGTACCCGATTAATTACTATCCCCAACAAACATGAAAGATATATGTAGCTAGCTATAATAACTTTTCAGCTAGAATAATTGCATGATTACTTTAAGAGTCAAACACATTTGTAGCGGAATTTATACAGAAAAGTTTGTATGTTTCATGCAGTTCTTTAGATAGGCAATAACAGGGAGCACAAAAGCCCTGCTAACATCAGTAGAATACCTGACCCTGTCCGTGTGGTCTTATCCGTGTAGCTGCTGTTATAGCCAGAAGAGACGCACACCACGAGACCAGCACCCCCCCGCGCAGCACCGGTGGGGGGGGGGGGGGGAAAGCCGGTATCAACAACGGTGTGGAGCAGTCTGTATTCTTGATGCCTCAAGCTCGGATCAAAGATCTCTTCGCCCAGGGCTGGACTCAGGGCGGACTCCGGTATGGGAGAGTGTGCCCCTGCACCTGATGGAGATGTTTTATATCTCAAGCCTGCTTGCTTACGCGGACGGCATCCAAAGCGTGACTGCAGCCCACAGCAGCTCCCCCCCGCGCAGCACCGGTGGGAGGGGGAGTACTATCCAAGACAGTTACCAAAGGGACAGGAAGCAGTCACCGCAACCAGAAGGCTTACGCGTAAAGCACAAGAAGGACAGGGGGCCGAGAAGTCACTCAGCCAAACCAGGGCTCAGCGGCAGTCCTCAACCCTCACGCAGCATCGGTGGGAGGGAGAGATGAAGAAAGGTGAGTGCCGTGTAGAGTCTCCTCGTAGCTCCTGGGCTCATTCGTTGCGCTTCCCTGCAGGGTTGTAGGAGTCGGAGCCCAGCCGATATCTGGCCCAATAAGCTTAGCCTTGTTCTTTAATATGGAGGTGCCGGGAGAAACTGGGAGGGGGGGGGGGGTGTCCACCCCATATGCGGTCAAAGAGATTTAGTGGCCACCATCCGATAGAGGAATTTCAAATCCAAAGAGGTCTAGTTATCTTTGCAGGAACACTTACAGCAAAAGCATATGCACACAGGCAGTATAAATCAGCGTCAAGTCCCTGTTTCAGAATATTGCTCCCAGGACAGGGTACAATGTTATAGTATTAAGCCGACTGTCTTTACAAGTTATTTGGTCCGGGTAAACTCTAGGCAGTCTCTGCTTTCAATATTAGTGCGGTGGTATGGCACTATGAGGCTCGGGTAGCGGTATCAGTGAATCTCCCGCTGTACAAGCCGCCTGTGGTCAGAGGGTTTAGGCGCGAGTCCCACCAAGGGCTTGTAGGAAGGTGAATCAGAGTAGGTAGAACACCTGACCACACACCTGCGCTCCTCCCCCAGCCTCCAGCCAGAACATACAATTTTAAACAACTTTTCAATTTATTTCTATTACCAAATTTGCTTCAGTCTCTTGGTATCATTTGCTGAAGCAGCAGCAATGTACTACTGGTTTCTAACTGAACACATGGGTGAGCCAATGACAATCAGTATAAATATGCAGCCACCAATCAGCAGCTAGAACCTAGGTCCTTTGCTGCTCCTGATCTTTCCTAGATAAACCTTTTAGCAAAAGATAACAATAGAAGGAAGTAAATTAAATAATACAAGTAAATTGGAAAGTTGTTTAAAATTGGATGCTCTGTCTAAATCATGAATGTCTAAATGTGACTTTACTGTCCCTTTAAGTTATGCAAAGCTTCAAAGCAGCAGTGCACGTCTGGTGCCTGGCTGAACACAACTGGTGTTCCAATTACGTGAGGTACAGTATATGTGTGTAGCTATCCACCAATTAGCAGCTACCTCCTAGTAGTGAATTGCTGCTCCTCAGTCGACCTAAGTATGCTTTTAACAAAGATTATCAAGAAAACAAAGTTACATTGATTATAGGCATACACTATTTTTTATTTTTTTATGCTCAATCTAAAACTTGTCAATGTAATCTTGACCCTGTCCCTTTAAATCTATACTATAGAGGCGGAGCCTGGAGGAGCTGAGGAATGGACGCCTAAAGGAGAAGCTCCGTGCAGAGCACTAAATATTTTGACTTAAAAGTTGATGAAAAAAGCAGGAAAGCAAACACAATAGGAGCTTGTGTTATAGAGCCATAGTTGTTGCTCATATGGCTGGTCTAAAACCTAATACAGAACAGAGTCACAGATCCTTAAGACGGAGGTGAGCGCAGTAGCGGTACAGCCGCCATCTTTATAACCCACGCGGCAGGATTCTCAGCACCGCTTTCACAGTGCACCGGAGGCACAAAGTAAATAAGGAGATTGGAGAGGGAGCCGCATTAATTGCATCGGCGATCTGTATCTAAAGGAGAGGGCAGGAGAAGCAACATTAAAGAGATAATGTAGGAGAGAGAAGCCTTCACTATTCCGGGACTCTGGAGCGACGGTTATGCAGGGTAAGCTTGCACACGTACACCACATAGGCTGGGGATCATAATCGATCACTATACAAACAAGTGGGGATCACCTAAAGAGTAAGCTCAGAGACAAATCAGGGGACATACCTTCAAGGGGAGAGGCTATTCCCCGGGATGTTTTATTTGGCAGACGGCTCAGTTATAGAACTTAGAGGACACAAAGAAACTTTCTTCTGCTCTTCCTAACTATAAACCAACAGGCCCCAAAGCCTATCCCTCCCCAGCCATTGCATGATAAACATGCTATAGGGTCAAAGAAAGAGAATAGAGGCACCGGGTAGTTGCACAAACAAATGTCCTTTATTAAGGAAATAAAACTGGAAACACTTAGGATAAAGCTTAAATCCTTGGGGCAATGGTGTAGTGGTAGTTCCCCACGTACCCTAGTGCTGACATGTTTCGGCAAATGCCGTAATCGTAGCTATAGGGTGCAAGCTTGTTTGTTTATTTAAATACACAAATCACATATCATTGGTTAAAAACTTGTGTGCTACGTGGGTGACACCCACCTCCACCTGTAGTTAATCTATCTGCCCTAATCTAGGATGTGTTACCGTGCTATCCACTCTATGTACAGATTTGTCATTCTCAATTATAAACTAAACTGATATAATAAATATAATAGATAAATAATGTCATGAAACGAGACCTTCCTTAACATATGTATATAAATACATAAAGAAATACAAAAACTGAAACTGAAAAAACCTTTGTAATAATGAATTGTAAATAATAAACTAAGTGTACAATCTTAAATCCAAAAAATAATAATAACAAAGGCAGGGATCTGCTAAAACAGACCCAATACTGGAGGCACCAGAGAGTATTCTCGGCAGCTAATACTCATAAGCATTTTTACATTAAACCATGTTTTACTATAGTGTACATATACTAGACTATTTTAAGTCAGTTTTCTATGTCTTTTGTATAGTTGCCAAAGATAAAATTTAAAGATAGAATTTGTCGAAGGTGAAATTTATTCATGAACATAAAAACTTGTAAGCATATATATATATTATAATGCTTTGTTTTGAATACACAGGCTAACACCAGAAATTAATTAAATCATACTCAGAGTTGAGCCCCTTGGGCACCCTGGTGTTCAACCTGTGTATCCAAAACACTTCCCTTTTGAGGAGCAAGTTCTCCCTATCCCCTCCCCTATTTTGTGTATTCACCACTTCAATAATTGTCCATGACAATGTCCCTGGATCCTTATTATGTTTAGACTTGAAGTGGTTTACAAGGGGGGTGGTGAGTTTACCTTGCTTGATATCGTTTATATGTTCCCTAATCCTGGTTCTGACTTGTCGAGACGTTTGTCCTGTATATTGGATGTCACATGTATCGCAACTGAGAAGATACACTGCATATGTAGACCTACAATTAAAGAGCGCCCTGTGTGCAAATGTTTCACCTGAATAGGCACTCCTAAATATATTTCCTAGTTTTACATGTCCACATGCTATACAGCCGCTAAAATTGCACTTGTAAACCCCTTTATACCTTAACCAAGAGGATGTATTTATTTCATCTTGTTTTAATTGTGTGGGGGCTACATAGTTTCCTATGGTTTTGCCTCTCCTGAAGGCAAACCTCACTTTTTTTAATTAACACCAGTGATCAATATTTCCAGCCACACATTGAGTAAGGTTGAGGAAAAAGTCCTAGGCTTGGGACTAAATTTTGTACCTACTGATAACTTTGACCTGTTCACTACGTTAATTGATGTAAACAAACTCATCAGAACACTAACATTAAAAAAGCATTTCAAAAATGATCAGGCTGAGGATATATATACAGGTGATTTAGCCAAAGGGCAAATAAATTCTTCTTTAACCTTTGAAGAATGTTGTGATGTGGTGAACTTGGAGTCACTAGATAGAGAGAACTACTGTGGTGATATGAATTCTGCCCACACCAGTACCATTGGTCCCAGATTCAGAGGTGCATCCAAATTTTACCCTATTCAGTCGAGGGGACCTATCCTGGAAAAATTCCAGCGAAGAATTGAGGAGGATTTAAATAAATTGGCATACACCTCTGGAAATGGAGCTAATGGTAATCTCAGTGTTAAGGAGAGAAAAGCACTCAAAGCTTTAAGTGAGAATAAAAATTTGGTGGTGAGGGCAGCGGACAAGGGGGGATCTGTTGTTTTAATGGATAGGGCATTCTTTATCAAAGAAGCCCTACGACAACTTAATGACCCCAAACAATATACCGAACTGGATTTCAACCCCACACTAAGGTTCCAAAGAGAACTTTCACACCTAATTGATGATGGGATGGAAGGGGGGTTTTTTGATGAAGGTACTAGCGATTATTTATATAATTGTAACCCCAGAATTCCTACCTTCAACCTTCTCCCTAAGGTACACAAGTCCCTGGAGAAGGTTGAGGGTAGGCCTATCATCAGTGGGATTGGTTCCATGTTGGAACCATTATCCAAATGGCTAGACTCCCTTCTACAACCCCTAGTGGGGGAACTCCTTAGTCACCTGAGGGATACCAAACAACTCCTCATAGAGGTGGAAAAGATCTCTTGGAGGGAGGGCTATGGCTGGTTATCAGTGGATGTAAAGTCGCTTTATTCATCCATTCCACATAATTTAGGTTTGGAAGCCATAGCCTTCTTTCTAAGAAGATCTACTAAATATAATGATGATTTCATTAAATTTGTTGTCAGGGTAACCGAATTCCTCCTCACACATAATTTCTTTGTGTTTGAAAACGTATTTTATCTCCAGAGATGTGGCACGGCCATGGGAGCAAAATTTGCTCCCTCTTACGCCAACCTGTATATGGGTTGGTGGGAGCTGTGCCACATCTATGGAGATAAAAACAGACAGAGAAGCAAAATTGCATATTATCGTCGTTATATAGACGATCTGCTTTTTGTCTGGGATGGAAGTGTGGAGGAAGCTGAGATTTTTGCAGAGTATCTGAATATCAATAAGGCTGGCCTACAGTTCACCCATGAATATGGGCCCACTAGCATCAATTTTTTGGATGTTACCCTTCATGGTGTGAAACTGGAATATGTTAAGGTCGAGCTTTATAGGAAACCAATAACCAGAAATACGCTTTTACATGCCCATAGTAGCCACCCGAAACAGGTATTTAAATCAGTCTTGAAGGGTCAGTTCACCAGGGTCAAAAGGAATTGTACCCGAGATAGTGAACATTTCAAGCATGAAACTGAACTAGTAACTAAATTTAAGGAGAGAGGGTACCCCAAGCAGGATATATATAGGGCATGTGAGGAAGTAAGGGCCATAAAAAGGACCACCTTACTTTGTGAGAAACAATCAAAATGTGACACCAAACCAGAACAGTTAACTTTTGTCACACAGTTTAGCAGGCAATATTATCAGGTGTGCAATATTGTACGCAAGCACATGACATTGCTGAAGGCTGATGATGAGCTCGCTCACATTGCCACACAAAAAGTGAGGTTTGCCTTCAGGAGAGGCAAAACCATAGGAAACTATGTAGCCCCCACACAATTAAAACAAGATGAAATAAATACATCCTCTTGGTTAAGGTATAAAGGGGTTTACAAGTGCAATTTTAGCGGCTGTATAGCATGTGGACATGTAAAACTAGGAAATATATTTAGGAGTGCCTATTCAGGTGAAACATTTGCACACAGGGCGCTCTTTAATTGTAGGTCTACATATGCAGTGTATCTTCTCAGTTGCGATACATGTGACATCCAATATACAGGACAAACGTCTCGACAAGTCAGAACCAGGATTAGGGAACATATAAACGATATCAAGCAAGGTAAACTCACCACCCCCCTTGTAAACCACTTCAAGTCTAAACATAATAAGGATCCAGGGACATTGTCATGGACAATTATTGAAGTGGTGAATACACAAAATAGGGGAGGGGATAGGGAGAACTTGCTCCTCAAAAGGGAAGTGTTTTGGATACACAGGTTGAACACCAGGGTGCCCAAGGGGCTCAACTCTGAGTATGATTTAATTAATTTCTGGTGTTAGCCTGTGTATTCAAAACAAAGCATTATAATATATATATATGCTTACAAGTTTTTATGTTCATGAATAAATTTCACCTTCGACAAATTCTATCTTTAAATTTTATCTTTGGCAACTATACAAAAGACATAGAAAACTGACTTAAAATAGTCTAGTATATGTACACTATAGTAAAACATGGTTTAATGTAAAAATGCTTATGAGTATTAGCTGCCGAGAATACTCTCTGGTGCCTCCAGTATTGGGTCTGTTTTAGCAGATCCCTGCCTTTGTTATTATTATTTTTTGGATTTAAGATTGTACACTTAGTTTATTATTTACAATTCATTATTACAAAGGTTTTTTCAGTTTCAGTTTTTGTATTTCTTTATGTATTTATATACATATGTTAAGGAAGGTCTCGTTTCATGACATTATTTATCTATTATATTTATTATATCAGTTTAGTTTATAATTGAGAATGACAAATCTGTACATAGAGTGGATAGCACGGTAACACATCCTAGATTAGGGCAGATAGATTAACTACAGGTGGAGGTGGGTGTCACCCACGTAGCACACAAGTTTTTAACCAATGATATGTGATTTGTGTATTTAAATAAACAAACAAGCTTGCACCCTATAGCTACGATTACGGCATTTGCCGAAACATGTCAGCACTAGGGTACGTGGGGAACTACCACTACACCATTGCCCCAAGGATTTAAGCTTTATCCTAAGTGTTTCCAGTTTTATTTCCTTAATAAAGGACATTTGTTTGTGCAACTACCCGGTGCCTCTATTCTCTTTCTTTGACGCTATATATCTGGATATGTTCAAAGGCACGGGTACTTGCACCTTTTGAGCAGCATTGAATCACCCCTGCAAAGACACAGTAGGACGCTGTAACAACGGTCCTCCCTGGTTGAGGACTCATCGCACCTGCGGATTCTTCCGCTCCCATTTGTGACGTCACATAGTTCCAGATCGACCCTGCACACACGCTTAGACGCTGTAGGGACCCACGCCGCGGCTCGACCTCCAGGCCATCACTGTTGATACACAGAATACGGAGAGAGGGGATCTGGAGCCCAGAAGGTTTAGGTGGGTCCCCAGAATCAGCGCCACAACGGAATACAGGTCGTATGAATGTATAACGGAACTTTTGGGGGCCATTGTGAGGTTTTGGAAATTGTAGCAGGTGCTATACATAAAAGGGGTGTTTGGAGTTAGCAACGCAACAATACAACCACAGGTGCTGCTTTTCTCCTTTATCAAACATGCTATAGGGACTCAGCTGAAAACTGAGCCTAAACAAGAGACTGATAATATAGGCTTTAAAGGAATTGAAAATGACTATATAAAGTTTATGACAGGAGAGTGAATTTTCAGATGGCAGCAACTGCACTAACTTGTTGATCATAAGAGATACCATGCTGACAATATGATTTCTGGCATATAACAGTGACTTCCCAGGGCCCTGTATACCAGGTCTTAGCTTTCATATTTTCTATAATTGGCCCGGAAGGTTCATAACAAACCCCTATGACAGGGGAAGCTACCTAACTTGGGACTGCAGATACTGTAGTGTAATACTGGTAACACAAATCTCAATATATACTGCGCAGTACCAGTGGATACACTATTTATATTCCTGTTGAAAATACAGTTTTAAGCTCTTCTTCCGCCTGCGGCCTAACGGCTTACCGTTCTTACAGTAAGCGCCACACTTAACAGGGGGGCAAGCAGTGATCAAAATGACCACAAAAAAAAAATAACAAGACACAGTCACTAGTTATCAAGCCGTCTACTTTTCTGGCTTCGCCGGCCCAATACGTCCGCCTAAGCTCGCCTACCTTCGCCGCCGCGGACCTTGAATACGTTCGCCTAAGTTATCAAATAAAGCTGTCAAAAAGCCGCGGGGCGATGAGCAGCGGACTGTGACAGTTATCACTCATCCGATCTCGCTGCCCTTCGGCTTTTTCCCAGCTTTATTGCTAGCCTGTCACTAAGCACTCACACTAAACTGCACTGTTCTACCCCCTATACCGGCGCCCCCGGAGCCCCCCGCAACTAAATAAAGTTACTAACCCCTAAACCGCCGCTCCTAGACACTGCCGCAACTCTTATAAATGTATTAACCCCTAAACCGCCGCTCCTAGACCCCGCCGCAACTCTTATAAATGTATTAACCCCTAAACCGCCGCTCCCGGACACCGCTGCCACCTACAGTATACCTAGTAACCCCTATCCTGCCCCCCCTACACCGTCGCCCTCTATTATAAAATTATTAACCCCTATCCTGCTGATCCCGCACCTCTCCGCAACTAAATAAATAGTTTAACCCCTAAACCGCCGCTCCATGAACCCGCCGCAACCTATATTAAACCTATTAACCCCTATCCTGCCCCCCCTACACCGTCGCCACCTATAATAAATTTATTAACCCCTATCCTGCCCCCCACTACGCCGCCGCCACTGTAATAAAATTATTAACCCCTAAACCTAAGTCTAACCCTAACGCCCCCCTAACTTAAATAATTAATTAAATAAATCTAAATAAATTAACTCTTATTAACTAAATGAATCCTATTTAAAACTAAATACTTACCTTTAAAATAAACCCTAATATAGCTACAATATAATTAATAATTATATTATAGCTATCTTAGGATTTATATTTATTTTACAGGTAACTTTGTATTTATTTTAGCTAGTTAGAATAGTTATTAAATAGTTATTAACTATTTAATAACTACCTAGCTAAAAGAAATACAAAATTACCTGTGAAATAAATCCTAACCTAAGTTACAATTAAACCTAATACTACACTATCATTAAATTAACTAAATAAACTACCTACAAATAACTACAATTAAATACAATTACATAAACTAACTAAAGTACAAAAAATAAAAAAAGCTAAGTTACAAAAAATAAAAAATTAAGTTACAAACAAAAAACAAAAAATATTACAACAATTTTAAGCTACTTACACCTAATCTAAGCCCCCTAATAAAATAACAAACCCCCCAAAATAAGAAAAATCCCTACCCTATTCTAAATTAAATAAATTTCAAAGCTCTTTTACCTTACCAGCCCTTAAAAGGGCCATTTGTGGGGGCATGCCCCAAAAAGTTCAGCTCTTTTGCCTGTAAAAGAAAAATACAACCCCCCCAACATTAAAACCCACCACCCACATACCCCTAATGTAACCCAAACCCCCCTCACAAAAACCTAACACTAATCCCCTGAAGATCATCCTACCTTGAGTCGTCTTCACTCAGCCGAGCCACCGATGGAACTGAAGAGGACATCCGGAGCGGAAGAAGTTAATCCTCCAAGCGGCGCTGAAGAAATCTTCCATCCGATGAAGTCATCATCCAGGCGGCGCTGAAGAAGTCTTTGATCCGGCCGATGTCATCTTCCAAGAGGCGCTGAAGATGTCTTCTATCCGGGTGAAGTCATCTTCCAAGCCGGGTCTTGAATCTTCCTTCCGCCGACGCGGAACCACCTTCTTCACCGACGGACTACGACGAATGACGGCTCCTTTAAGGGACGTCATCCAAGATGGCGTCCCCTCAATTCCGATTGGCTGATAGGATTCTATCAGCCAATCAGAATTAAGGTAGGAAAAATCTGATTGGCTGATGGAATCAGCCAATCAGATTGAGCTCGCATTCTATTGGCTGGTCCGATCAGCCAATAGAATGCGAGCTCAATCTGATTGGCGGAATTTTCCTACCTTAATTCCGATTGGCTGATAGAATCCTATCAGCCAATCGGAATTGAGGGGACGCCATCTTGGATGACGTCCCTTAAAGGAGCCGTCATTCGTCGTAGTCCGTCGGTGAAGAAGGTGGTTCCGCATCGGCGGAAGGAAGATTCAAGACCCGGCTTGGAAGATGACTTCACCCGGATAGAAGACATCTTCAGCGCCTCTTGGAAGATGACATCGGCCGGATCAAAGACTTCTTCAGCGCCGCCTGGATGATGACTTCATCGGATGGAAGATTTCTTCAGCGCCGCTTGGAGGATTAACTTCTTCCGCTCCGGATGTCCTCTTCAGTTCCATCGGTGGCTCGGCTGAGTGAAGACGACTCAAGGTAGGATGATCTTCAGGGGATTAGTGTTAGGTTTTTGTAAGGGGGGTTTGGGTTAGATTAGGGGTATGTGGGTGGTGGGTTTTAATGTTGGGGGGGGTTGTATTTTTCTTTTACAGGCAAAAGAGCTGAACTTTTTGGGGCATGCCCCCACAAATGGCCCTTTTAAGGGCTGGTAAGGTAAAAGAGCTTTGAAATTTATTTAATTTAGAATAGGGTAGGGATTTTTCTTATTTTGGGGGGTTTGTTATTTTATTAGGGGGCTTAGATTAGGTGTAAGTAGCTTAAAATTGTTGTAATATTTTTAACATGTTTGTAACTTAATTTTTTATTTTTTGTAACTTAGCTTTTTTTATTTTTTGTACTTTAGTTAGTTTATGTAATTGTATTTAATTGTAGTTATTTGTAGGTAGTTTATTTAGTTAATTTAATGATAGTGTAGTATTAGGTTTAATTGTAACTTAGGTTAGGATTTATTTTACAGGTAATTTTGTATTTCTTTTAGCTAGGTAGTTATTAAATAGTTAATAACTATTTAATAACTATTCTAACTAGCTAAAATAAATACAAAGTTACCTGTAAAATAAATATAAATCCTAAGATAGCTATAATATAATTATTAATTATATTGTAGCTATATTAGGGTTTATTTTAAAGGTAAGTATTTAGTTTTAAATAGGATTCATTTAGTTAATAAGAGTTAATTTATTTAGATTTATTTAATTAATTATTTAAGTTAGGGGGGCGTTAGGGTTAGGGTTAGACTTAGGTTTAGGGGTTAATAATTTTATTACAGTGGCGGCGGCGTAGTGGGGGGCAGGATAGGGGTTAATAAATTTATTATAGGTGGCGACGGTGTAGGGGGGGCAGGATAGGGGTTAATACATTTAATATAGGTTGCGGCGGGTTCAGGGAGCGGCGGTTTAGGGGTTAATACATTTATTATAGTTGCGGTGGGCTCCGGGAGCGGCGGTTTAGGGGGTAATAACTTTATTTAGTTGCGGCGGTGTAGGGGGGGTCAGATTAGCGGTGTTTAGACTCGGGGTACATGTTAGGGTGTTAGGTGTAGACAGCTCCCATAGGAATCAATGGGATGTCTGTCAGCAGCGAACTTGTACTTTCGCTATGGTCAGACTCCCATTGATTCCTATGGGATCCGCCGCCTCCAGGCTGGCGCTTTGAAAACCAGGTACGCTGGGCCGTAAAAGTGCCGAGCGTACCTGATAGTTTTTTGATAACTAGCAAAAGTAGTGAGATTGTGCCGTACTTGTGTGCGGAACATCTGGAGTGACGTAAGAATCGATCTGTGTCGGACTGAGTCCGGCGGATCGAAGTTTACGTCACAAAATTCTACTTTTGCCGGTCTCGAGCCTTTGATAACTAAGGCGAATCAGCCTCGCCACAAATACGCTGCGGAATACGCAGCGTATTTGAGGTTGACGGCTTGATAACTAGGCCCCACTGGCTAAACAGTCCTCGACTAATCTTTTTTTCAAACCGTTGAAAGGAGATAAGCAGACTGATATACAGACACAGCATTCTGATGAGGAGAGAGAAGGAGATGAGGGCCCTAAAGATAAGTTAGAAGACATGAGGCCTATAACCAGGGCAGATCTGGATCACCTTGTTTCCAAGCAAGACATCAATTTAAACTTTGAAAGAGTGCTGGAAAGGATGGAGAGTATGCAAAATTCAGTGACTAACAGCATAACGGAAATGAAGCAGGAGATAGTAGATCTGGGCTCTCGAGTAAACTCCTTGGAAGAAAATGGGGATTCAATGATAGAAGATCTGAACGCAGTAACGAACAAAGTCACTTCTCAACAATCAGAAATTGAAGATATATACGATAAATTAGAAGATCTAGAAAATCGTAGCAGAAGATCCAATATACGCCTAAAAGGAGTTCCTGAGTCGATAGGTCCTAAAGAGTTAAATTCTTATCTGCTCAATCTTTTCCTAGCCATTACTGGCTCGGAAGGAGATGACAAATTCCAAATGGAAAGAGCCCACAGGGCACTTAGATCCAAACCAAGAGGAGAAGACCCCCCCAGGGATGTCATCATCAAGATGTTGCGCTTCCAAGACAGAGAAGAAATATTAGCAGCGGCTAGGAGGAACCCCACTTTTAAATATCAAGGAAACGTTATTCAGTTCTTTCAAGACCTGTGCCTAAGGACTCTACAGCGAAGAAGCTCTCTTCGCCCATTTACTTCCTTGCTAAGGAAAAATCAAATTCCATATCGATGGGGCTTCCCTTTTGCCCTGCATATATCATGGGAGAACAAGTCTCTTTCTATCAAAGATCTTCAAGAAATCCCGGAAATCTGCCGCAAAATGAAGCTAGATCCCCCAGCAATACCACAACAAGAAGCTACTTCTGATCTCCCTAACCAGGGGGGAAAACCTCGCCAGAAGCAATGGACCAAAATTCCTGACAAGAAGCGGAAAACTTGATCACCCTGAAGTTCATAATAAAACTTTACAGGATAAGGAAATTGACTTCCCTGTCACTGAAAATAATGAGTTGGAGTCGGGAGATTGAGTTCTGATCTCCTCTGGCCGATAAGGACGCTACCCAGAGGCCAGATAAGTATAATGTCAAGTTGCAAATGTTTTATTAGGAAAATTTATGTTTGAGAGTTCACAAATTACGAACGAGGTACTTTACCGGAGCAAAGAGACAACTTTTTATTGTGATATCTTGCTCTTTTTTCCTCGCAGGAGCTATGCAGAGACAGAAGGCTATGGAACAAGTTTCCACCAGCTTCATATCTTATTTATAACTGTTATTTAGGCCATAGTTTGTTTTCTTGCTATATGTTTGTTTTCTTTTCTTTTTCTTGCCCTTCGGCAGGAAATCATTTAAGTCATAACGAATAGGGTATGTAGATATCTGCACTTAGGAATAGAATGTGCAGGAACTCTGTTGGGATATTCAATGTTTTTGTTCACATGTTCAATGTTTTTTGTTACTTAATTTTTTGTTTTTTTAACCAGGTGTTTCCCTATAAATCTGAAGGAGAGAAAGGGAGGAAATTTCGAGGCATTAGAGGGTATCAGGTACAGAGGGTTATTGTGTCTAGGTGGTTTTTTGAGGGCTATGACAAACAAACTGAGTCTGACATTGCACAATTGGGTAGGAGAAGAGAGGTAGGGGAATACAGATGACACAAAACATAAGACTAGTCTCCCATAACGTTAGGGGGTTAAACACAGACAGTAAGAGACGGACAGCAATGACACACTACATGAAGGTAAATGCTAACATAATTTTTCTCCAGGAAACGCACTTTGTGTCCCAGACAATCCCTAAATATTGGTCACGGCAGTTCCCTCATCACTTTCACTCAACGACGGACTCTAAAAAAAGGGGGGTGACAATCTTAATACATAATTCACTGGACTTTATATTGGATAGTGAGATAAGAGACAACGAGGGCAGGTTCGTGATATTAAGAGGATCAATTCAAAACACCAGAGTCACTCTGTGTAATGTATACGCACCCAATGAGACCCAGAACGCTTTTTTTGAGAAAATTTCACAACTTCTTACCCAGTGGTCACAGGATAGGATAATCCTGGCAGGAGATTTTAACGTATCCATGAATCCATTTAGGGGGGGAGGCAGTGGGGGGCAAACAAGTAAGCAACATCGACATAATGCAATAGTTAAGTCGATCAGGGACTCACTGGGGGCACATAATCTTATAGATTCTTGGGAGGCGTTGGGTTACTCCAGTCATGACTATACGTACTACTCACCGGCACACAATTCATATTCAACCTTAGATTATGTCTTTGTAAGTCAAATAATGATTCCTAGCTTAGTAAACTCGCGCACGCAGCCATGTGTGTGGTCAGATCATACATTAGTAATCTTAGAGCTAACAGGTATCCTAAATTTTTTAAGACCTAGGTCGTGGACATATAACCCAGCGCTTCTTAAAAACCCAGGTATACAGGAAAGAATCAAAATAGCATTGAGGGAATACTGGCAGTTAAATGAAGGATCCACAGATAACCCGTTAACGACCTGGGCTGCACACAAACCTGTGTTAAGAGGTATGCTCATTAAGGAAAAGGCTATGGTGGTAAGACAATCAACACAAGTAGTGACTAAGCTGCAGAGGGAGGTTGAGACACTTGAGCTAGAACATAGACGCACCCTATCCTCAGAGGTATATAGGTCCCTTCAATCTAAACGGAAAGAATTGTCGACTCTATGCGTGCAGCTTTGCGGCTTAAGGCACACTATTATGTGTACGCAAACAAACCAGATAAATATTTGGCATATAAATTAAGGGAAAACACTAAATCCTTTGCAATACCCTCTATCCACAAACGGGACGGAAACACCACATCTAATCCTCAGGAGATAACCGAAACTTTTGCTCAATACTATGAGACGCTATATGACGGGAGAAAGGTGGGTGGGGGGGACCTCAGTCGGCAGACACAGGAGTTTCTAGAACAGGCTAATCTTCCGACGATACAGGATACTGACCTGACAGGACTGAATGCAGACATCACGCCCCTAGAAATTCTATCAGTAATTAAAGATCTTAAAACGGGTAAAGCGCCGGGCCCAGACGGACTTACGGGAGAATACTACAAACTATTTAAGAAAGAACTATTACCCCACTTAGTGACATTCTGTAATGGGATTTTAGAGGGAAGGAACTACCTAGAGACATGTTACAAGCCAAAATTGTGGTGATACCTAAAGCAGGGAAAAATTCGACGAATTGCCAAAATTATAGACCCATATCCCTGATTAATACAGACCTTAAAATATTTACAAAAATTATGGCTAATAGACTTAAATTGATCCTACCATCACTCATTCACACAGACCAGGTAGGTTTTATAATGGACAGGGAAGCCCCGGATAACGTAAGGAGAATATTGACCTTAATCGATTATCTTGTAAAAAATAAGACACCATCGCTATTACTAGCACTTGACGCGGAAAAAGCGTTTGATAGGGTGGACTGGCCTTATATGTTTACTGTTTTGGATAAAATGGGATTTAAGGGGGCCTTTATGAAGGCACTCACCACTATATACTCAAGACCAACGGCGGTGATAGGGGCGGCAGGATACATATCCAGGTCCATAAACTTCTTAAATGGCACTCGCCAGGGTTGCCCACTTTCGCCGCTGCTATTTGCCATCAGTATAGAGCCACTTGCAGCGCTTATAAGGCAATCAGTAGATGTGTCAGGGGTACAACTAGCAAAAGAGGAATATAAACTAACACTATTTGCAGACGATGTCTTACTGACACTGACGAGACCCTTAATTTCTTTACCTAATTTATATGCTATCCTGGGGAAGTACGCAGAGATCTCGGGTTATAAGATTAACTTGGATAAATGCGAAGCCTTGCTGATTTGTCTTCCTTCTCATACACAAAAAACAGTAGAACTTAACTTCAACATCACATGGGCAAAAAACTACATCACTTACTTGGGAATTAAGATAAATAGCAACTTTTCAGACTTATATAGCTTAAATTACGCTCCCATATATAAGGCCATTAGGAAGGATCTAAATAAATGGAAGAAAGGTAGGTTCTCATGGTATGGAAGACTTTCAGCAATAAAAATGAATGTACTACCTAGGATTTTGTACCTCTTTAGAGCTCTGCCGATTGGGGTCCCCCTGACGGACCTAAAAACTTTACAGACAGACCTTTTTAGCTTCTTGAGGGGAGACGGTAAACCCCGCATTGCATCGCAACTACTGAAACAACACAGACAGCTAGGGGGGGTGGGAGTCCCAAACCTAGTGGACTATTATCATGCATCTAGATTGGCACAGTCTACGATCCTGGGGAAAGATTTTCAGGGAGTCATTTGGCCAAGGATAGAAGCAGCCATTGAAGGCTGTGAAAACCCAGCAGACATTTTATGGGACCCCTTGTGGAAGACCAAAAGACTCACATATAGATCACCAGTGACTTACGAGACTCTACACACATGGCATAAGATGGTCAAACAGTTGGTTCTGCTACAACCCCATTCAATCCTACTTCCCCTAAAGTTTCTGCTACCCATAGACCTAAGAAAAGTAGTGGGGAAATGGGAAAATAAAGGATTATACAGGGTTGCAGATTTTCTAGATAAGACTACTATATTCACCTTTAACCAGATAAAAGATAAAATTCAACCTGAAGTTTTGAACTGGTTTCTTTACCTACAAATCTCATCAGCTATTTCTAAATACATGACTGACAAACTAAAGCAACCACTGACCTTACTAGAGAGACTATGCAACACTCACTCCAGAGGGAAACATGTCATATCTCAGATCTACATGATGCTGCAGGGAAAGAAAGATACTCTTAAGGCTCCTATTATGGAGAGATGGGAGAGAGATGTAGGGGAAGTAAAAGAGAAAGAAACTTGGGAAAAGATCTTCTCAGAAACTGGGAAGGGTCTGCTTAGTGCAGATATGAAAGAAAATTGCCTAAAGGTAACCTTCAGATGGTACCTTACACCAGAAAGGACGGCTCATATCTCTAACCTAAATAATGCCCTATGTTATAGAGGTTGTGGAGAGAAAGGCACATATAGACACATGTGGTGGGATTGTTCAACAGTAAAACCATTATGGGAGAAATTATCGAACCTTCTTAGCGACACATTAGATGAAAGGATAGAACTAACAATTTCCCAGGCACTTTTGCATGAGAGGGTGCGCCCACTAAACTCAGCGATCAATACTTTTATTAAGACCTTATGTACCTGCCTCCGTATTTGCATTGCTAGGCATTGGAAAGTAGGAGCCCCAGGATGGGCGGAGGTAACAGATAAAATAAAGGACACCTACTTAATGTCAGAATTAGCAGCATGGTCACAAGGGAATACAGAACAATTTCAAAAAATATGGTTCTATTGGATCACGAAGGGCTCTATTAGACCACATCCTAATCAGGAGAGACGTGAGTTAGAGAGAGAAGAAAGGGGAGGTAGACATGAAGAGAATAGCAGAAACTTGTAGGGTTAGACACTTAACACCTGGACACAAGAGATGTATTGACCACGACTGATTTCTATAGCGATAGTTAGATTATATGTTATACTAAAGATACCTGTAGAGTTTGGAAACACCTGGGGGGGGAGGGAGGGTGAAGGGACATGGGTTGTTTTGTTTTTTTATGTTATGCTTATTATCTTACATATTGAAAGAGGGAAAATTCTGAACTCGTTACCACTTACCTACTGTGAAGAGTTTAATAGGGTTAAAGAAAAGATGGTCACAATGTAGGTCAGTAGGAGATGTGTAATAGCGGATAATCACCCTTGCCGTTTAAATATGTTTTTGTAATATGTTTTTAAAATCAATAAAAATCATTTCAACTAAATCTATACTATACACTTGATAAATGCCCTTCAAAAACAAGATTTACTTGTATTATTTTAACACAAGAAATATAATTTAAAGGGATATTCCAGCCAAAATTGGAAACCACAAGGGTGCATTTCGGTATTGAACAGAAGCAATTTTGTAATATACATGCATTAGCAACAAAACCATGAGAGACACCCTAGAAAGCATTGCACCATATCGCATATGCACTGTCCAAACCCACAACAATGCACCGTGGTTTGATAGCTCCATCAGAGAAATGAAAAGAACAGGACGTAAGCTTGAGAGAAAGTGGCGCAGAACACATGATCCAGAGGAGCCGCTCTTACCAAACATCTAAATAAATATCAATCCAAGATAAGTCAGAAAAAATCTTCATTTTTATCACGCAAAATTGCACTCTCCCACAATAGACCCAGGCAACTGTTTCGCACAGTAGAAAGGCTCTGCAAACCAGCATGCATTCTTAGCCCCACCAACTTTTCTCAGGATAAATGTGAAGCATTTGCGAACTTCTTCAGAGACAAGATTTCCTCAATCCAAACCGCTATCACAGCAGGCCAAACAGTAACACACCAGAACCACTACAATGGAATGCCAGATTGCCCCTGTTTATGGTCCACTTTTACAAATGTGGATATAAAAGAAGTTAAAAACACCATACAAAAGTTGCACCCTACTACGTGTGACTTAGACCCTGCTCCAACTTAGCTCATATCTGGATGCATTGAAACACTCGCCCCAGTCCTCACAAAAATAGTGCAGTGTTCACTAAAAACAGGAGACTTTCCAGATCCTCTAAAAGAAGCTGTGGTAAAACCACTCCTAAAGAAACCTTTATTAGACCCAGACTGCATGACTTTTTACAGATCAGTATCCAACCTCCCATTTCTGGGGAAAATAATTTAAAAAGTAGTGGCAACTCAACTGGAAGCCCATCTATCATGCCTAAACATATTCGATCCTTTCCAGTCAGACTTCAGATGCCGCCACAGCACTGAAACAGCGCTAGTCCTAGTGCTAAATGATCTCCTCATGGCAAGAGACAAAGGTGATTACTCCATTCTAATCCTCCTGGATCTCTCAGCTGCATTTGACACCATTGACCATAGGATTCTAATAGAGCACTTGCAGTACATCTGTGGTCTAGGAGGCACAGTCCTTAACTGGTTTAAATCTTTCCTCGCTGGTAGATCACAGAGAGTAATATCAGGATCAAGCTCATCAGCATCAACTGGCCTGCGGAGTTCCACAAGGATCTATCCTGTCTCCCATGCTATTTGCAATTTACTTACTACCACTGAGGGACATCATTAACCGACATGGCCTAAGGTATCATTGTTACGCTGATGACACACAACTCTACTTCTCCTTTGCTCCAGATACTACAGACCCAGCATGCCGCATAAACAGTTGCTTAACAGACCTCATAGAATGGATGAATGCTAGCTGTCTCAAAGTGAACCCAGACAAAACAGAGTTACTCATGGTGAGGGGACCCCGGGCATCAAAAATATCCCATGATCACCCAACTGGCCTGGAGCTTGGAGGCTCTGAACTCGTTAGTTCAGCAAAGGTACGAAACCTCGGAGTGCTGATTGACGCTGGACTATCTTTTAAACAGCAGATTTCCTCCATAATAAAATCTGCCTACTTTCATCTGAAAAACATAGCCAGGATACAACACTTAATTCCACCGGATGATATGCCAACATTAATCCATGCATTTGTATCCTCTAGGCTAGATTACTGCAATGCACTTTACTTGGGCCTCCCAAAAAAAGAACTCCATCGCCTTCAGACAGTACAAAACGCAGCAGCCAGACTACTGACCAATCAAACTCGCTCCTGCCACATAACACCTGTTCTCCACTCCCTGCATTGGCTTCCAATTAAATGGCGAACATATTTTAAAATTGGCCTGCTGACCTTCAAAGCCTTAAACAACCAAGGCCCACAGTACCTGAAAGAGCTCCTGACACCCTACATCCCATCCCACTCACTTAGGTCAACCAACACATAAGGACAAACTCAGGCTCCAGTGCATTCGGCCACGCTGCCCCTACTTTCTGGAACTCTTTACCGTGCGCAATCAGAGAGGCACCGTCCTTACAGACCTTTAAAAAAAAGCTAAAGACCCACCTCTTCCATCAGGCATTCAATTCACTTATCTGACCTTCAGAAACTCCTAACTTTTATGTCTTATGTTGGTATAATTGTAAAGTGCTTTGAGTCTCACAGGGAGAAAAGCGCTATATAAATCACAAATTATTATTATATTATATATTAGCAAAAATGCTTCTAATAAAAGCTATAGCTGTTACAAAAGTGTATTTAAGTATGCACCGTGCACCAGAATTTTAAACACAGCACTTAATCAGAGAGCCTAAGGTGCTTGTAACATCTGGTAATGACTCAATTTGTTACTTGCTGAGATGATACAAGCCCCAGTGATGATCTCAGCAGCTGCAATATTTAAAATGTGGGTGCAGTAAAAATATCTAGTTATGCTTCACATGCACGTGCAGAGAAAAATGTTAACACTAAAACAGTCATAACTTTTACTAGAATCATTGTCGCTAATACATGTATATTGTAAATATGTTTCTATTCAAAGATGTAATTAATCTATGTACATTTATATTTTGACTGGAATGTCCCATTAATGTGTCTATATTAATTTGTGAATTAGAGGGTGGGTATTGTTTATGCTCCCAAACAATTGTTTTATGACAACATTGCAATATTATTTCTTGTTCTCTCTTTTCCATTATGCTTCATTTTTTTTTTTTTTTTTTTAAGTATTTTTTATTGAGGAAAATAAAATCAGAGTTACAAAGACAGGATGAAGGACTCCAACTTAAGCAAAAGTACAATCAGTGGTTTCGTAGCCGTAAACATTATTAATAAAACAGTAATTGGGTTATGGTATCTGCCTTCATTGTTTCCTCAGTTTTAGGATAGCGAAAAACAGTTGGCGTCAACAATGCAACATAGATCCGCGGTCGGGATCTGATAACTGGTACTTATCAGAAGACAAATTTCTCGAGACTTCGAGTTAACATTGAGATACAATAATAACAACCAAATGGTTTACTAGTTTGTAATTATCTGCAGTGAGCATTGTTTAAGTTTTTAGACTATAAGGCATGACATTTCTAGTTGTCATAATAGGATATTGGGAAGTATAGGAACCCGAAGAGCCTCTACTCGGGGGAGGGGTGTGGGTAGGGCAGAAAGAGAGGAAAGAAGAGGGAAGATACGGGAGAGAAAAGAGAAAAAAAAAAAAAGTCCAGAATGGTCGGGCCACCATCGGCCCAGGCTAACTTAAAGTGTTACTGAGCACCCTGACTGTCAGCTGGTCTGCGAGGTCACCCAGGCGAATCTCCAACCCTTTTATGTTCATCCCACAAGAACCAGATAGAGCAATAGAGGTCATAGCGGCCCTCAACTCTTAACGCGTACTCTTCCATTTTTTTTATGTAATCTAGGGTCTCCAGTACTGGGGTTAATGTGAGTTGTGTATTTTTTGTCCACTGTCTAGCTATAACAAGTTTTGCTGTCAGGAGAATGCTAACACATAATAGTCGGGATGGTTTTGGAAGGTCCTGCAGTCCCAGGTGAAAAAGCGCCATATCCCCTGTGAGACTCTCAATCAAATTTAATTGTCTCAGTAATTCTGCTACCTGAGTCCAGAAGGTTTCCAGTCTGGGGCATTCCTACCAGATGTGTAGGTGCGTGCCTCGTTGTGCGCATCCCCTTCAGCACTCCGCTGAACGAGAGGGGAATATTCTGTGCAACCTGGTCGGGACCCAGTACCACCTGAGGAGAATTTTAATGTATAGTTCAAACAGATTAGAACACCGGACTGCTGCGATAACGTCCCGGAGAGCCCGCTGCCAAGTTCCATCTGGGGCCACCGTTCCCAAGTCCCTCTCCCATTCCTCTGTTGACCGGGTTTTTAAGAAGCAGAAGGAGTCGAGTAGAATTTTGTAGTGGAATGATAGGGTACCGCGCAAAGATCTGCCCATCAGCCATCTCCTCTCCCACTTGGTGAGGACTCTCATGTTCGATTTCTGGAATCCCCAAGACAGGAGGAGGGAGACCAGACGAAGGTACTCAAATCTCAGCTCTTTGGGGAAGTTGTCTGTTGGGTAGGCGTGGGGTGGGATAGCTAATGTATCCCCTCTATACAGATCTGAAATCAGTCTAATCTCCAAGGCCTCCCACATCCTGGGGTGAGAGTCAGGGAGGCAATGCAGCAGCGCCTTAATTGAATGTATTGGGGAGGGATGCGGCGCAACCAATTCAAGGGATCTTAATTCTTTCCATAGTCTCAGGCAGGTCCTGATTATGCGGCTATGGATGCCGTTTAAAACCTCGGCGTGGTCTGGGATCCATATTAGGTCTGCCAAATCTACTCCAGCGGGTAGCGAGCTCTGTTCTATTTGGAACCAGCCTGAGGAGCAATCTCTAACCCCCCAAGCAGTTATATGCGAGAGCATAGCTGCTTTGTAGTAATAGGTGATATTAGGCACAGACATGCCCCCACACCTTTTTGGTTTTTGTAGTTGGGCTAAAGGTAGCTTCGCGTGACGGTCTTTCCATATGTATTTTGTAAATACAGACTGGAAATGGTTAAGAAGATAAACCGGAACTGCAACCGGGAGACATCTGAAAAGATAAGTCAGCTTTGGAAGCAACAGCATCTTTACCGCCGCGACCCTACCCGTCCAAGAAATCTCCGGAATCCTCCAACCAGCAACAGTCTGCTGAAAATCCTTAAAGAGGGACCCATAGTTCATGGCCACAATTTGTTTGGAATCGTGGGAGAGCATCACTCCCAAATGCTTTAATCCTTCAGTGGACCATTTGAAAGGGTAAGACCCTCTCACAGTCTCTAATGTGGTCTCTGACAGGCCTATAGCGTAGGCTTCTGTCTTGTTGTAATTAAGTTTATAATACGTTAAATTTGCAAACTCAGACAATATTTTGAATAGTTCTGGAAGCGATTCTTCCGGTTCAGTTAGGAATATTGTCAAGTCATCCGCAAATAGTGCCAGAACCTGTGGAACATCGTAAAGTATTAAGGGCTGGACGGAAGTGGATGATCGAAGTTTGGTCGCCAAAGGCTCCATCATCAGGGCGAAAAGTAGAGGGGACAGGGGACACCCCTGTCTCGTGCCGTTCTTTATTTCAAAGGCTCTGGATACAAATCCTAATCCTCTCACCTTGGCTGATGGTCCAGAGTAAAGGGCCATTACTGCCATGATAAAGGCGGCAGGAAACCCGAAAGAGTGCAAGACCTCCACCATATAATCCCACCGGACCCTGTCGAACGCTTTTTCCCCGTCCAATGCCAGGGTGACCAGTGGGACTCCTAATGCTGCTGCCTCAAAAAAGATATTCAGCAGGCGTCTTGTGTTGTCCGAGCCCTGACGTCCTTTGTCCGAGCCCTGACGTCCTGGGGTGAATCCCACCTGGTCCGGATGGATCAAGATTGGGAGAGCCCTATTTAGCCTCGAGGCCAGAATCTTGGCGTATATTTTTACATCGCCGTTTATGAGGGAGATTGGTCTGTAATTTTCACAGTATTTGGGGTCTTTCCCAGGCTTGGGTATGGTTATAACTGATGCTTCTAGGAAGTCTCTGGGGAACCTACCCATGTCCATGGCTTCACCAAACATACGCGTTAGGATGGGGCATATCTGCGCTGCAAATTTTTTATAAAATGTGGCGTCAAAGCCGTCTGGACCTGGTGATTTATGTGTCTTAAGACTCTTAATTGTCGCCACAACTTCCTCCACCGAGATAGGGGCTGCGAGAAGGTCTAGGAGGTCGTCAGGGACCTGCGGCAGATGGAGCCTATTAAGATATTCAGGGATAGCCGATGCAGGAGCAAAATGAGAGTGTGGGTCATCAGAAATCTGATATAGACAACTGTAATAATCAGCAAAGGCATCTCCTATTTCACTTGGGGAATAAAATTTTCTACTGCCACTGGCGATAAAAGCTATTTTGTTCAGCAGAGTTCTCTGCTGGAGTTTGTGGGCTAGTAGTTTGTCCGCTCTATCTCCTTTATGATAGTATCTTTGCTTCAAAAGATAAAGATTTCTCTGAAGTCTCTCAAGTTCATGTGCTTCGATCTGCTTTTTAAGAGATTGGACTTTCCCTACCAGGGAGTCCGATCTGTTCCCCCTAAGCTGTTTCCTTGCCATAGTGTAGTCATGATAGAGTTGGGCTATGTTGGCCCCTTTAAGCCTTTTGGTTTCAGATGTCTTTTGTAAAAAAAGACCACGAAGGTAAGCCTTGAGCGTCGCCCACAAGGTTAGTGCAGATACAGAACCTGTGTCATTTATGCGGAGGAACTCCGTGATCTCCTGTATCCAGGAGGGAACCAGCGCATCCGTGAGGAGATACTCCGGTAACCGCCAAGAGCGTCCACCCTCCACCGACAGGGAGAGGGTGATTTCTAGAACCACTGCGTCATGATCCGACCACACACAAGGTACTATCCTAGCCGTCACCACTTTCTGCAGCATCCACGAGAGACAGAAGAAATAGTGGATCCTCGAGAAGGACTGGGAAGGAGGTGAATAACAGGTGTAGTCGTCAACATCAGGGTGCAGGGCTCTCCAGGCATCATGGTAGGAATGTTGGGAAACTATATTTCTAAATAAGTGGGAATAGTGCTCTTCCCCACGAGAAGGGGGATTCTTCCTCTGTGATTTTCTATCTCTAGCTGGATCCCACACCAGGTTGCAGTCTCCCCCTATAAGGACATGTCCTTGTTTAAGTCGACTAACCTTAGCCAATATTCTACTAAGGAAACAGGTTTGGTTAACGTTAGGGGAGTACAAAGCTACCAGAGTAACCGGAATGTTGTCTAGGCTACAAACACATATAATATACCGGCCCGAGGGGTCAGTTTCGAGGTAAATAGGGTCATAAGAGATGTGTCTGCCAATCAGCACTGTGACGCCTCTGGCCTTTTTATGAAAGGTAGAGGACAGACAAACCGGGAAGTCCCTAGGTTTAAACATAGTGGCCCGAGACTCCATCCAGTGAGTCTCCTGTATAAATGCTACATCTATGTGTTGGGTTTTTAGAAATTTGAGAAGCAGGCTTCGTTTTGTGGGGGAGTTAAGGCCCCGGATGTTAAGCGTGCTAATTCTCATTGTGGATGCGGACAGAGAGAGGTGATAAAAAAAAAAAAAAAAAAAAAAAAGGAGGGGAAAAAAGAGGAGAGGGGGAAGAGAAAATAAAAAAGAAAGAGGGCAAATAAACTAGGTGGGGGGGGATTGAGGATATGATACACACAGAAATTAAGTGGGCTCTTCGGGTTGGGCAGAGGCTACTACACTCTGCCAAATAGGGGATGCGGAGGATATATTAAATTATCCCTAACCGCACCAGGGGCGACAGTCCCAAGGAGGACAGGGAAGGAAGTGGAGGAGAGCTCGACTCAAAGGCTCCCCTCCACCACCGGTGTGTAATGGTCATATTACAAATGTATCTTTAAAGAAGTTGCGGGCAGTTAGCCTAAGAGCTGACGGGGAGGGAGGGGGGTAAGGGAAAAGGGAATCATGGAAGGGAGAAGGGAGAGGGGAGGAGGGAAGGATAGTGGGGAGGGTTGGGAAGTGCCCAATGCATAGCCCTATACCATGCTTCTGCTCTTGTAGGGAGTACGGGGTGTAGGGAAATCAAAAACATTTTTGGGGCATTGACAAGTAGCAAATGTTACAAATATTTCCTATTAAGTAGTAAACTTTGGAGTAGTTATATCAACATTTGCAAACCTCAGTTTTTGACAGTAACAGACACTTTTAGATTATTGAAATATACCTTAAGGAAGGCCGGGACTGAGGGGTCCAGATAGAAAGAGAGGAGTGAGGAGGTAGACGGGAGAGGGAAGGGCAAGGGAGTGGGATAGATCAGAGAGCTGAAGGAGATAAAGAAAGGTAGGGAGGGGAGGAGTAAAGGGAGAAAGAGGAGGGGAGAGTGAGAGGCGGAGCACAGGGGGCAAGAAGGGACCATGCGAGACATAGAGTGGGAGGAAGTGGAACTGCAGGGAGAGGGGAGTAATAGGAGAGAGAGGAAAAAGGGCGCATGAGGTGGGCATGGTACAAGTTAAAGGGGCCGTCTGAAATGCGATATCGGGCCACAAGAGGCCTGTGAGTTCTCGTAGGCCTTGTGTAGACATGTGAGGAGCAGTTAAGAGTGCCAGGTAGAATGACAAGAAAAGAGAACAAGAGCCAGACAATAGAAAAACATACTAGTTGGAGTTATCTGCAAAGTATCAATGCAATCTCTAGATATTACATTAAACATAAAACAATTTCCCCTTAGCCCCCCTCACAGATAACCATCATCATGAGTATAGTCCCTTCTTGTTAGAGTGTTGAAAGGCAACTATGTAGGTATAGCGGTAACCAAGATATTTCTCCCTTTGCTACACATTTTTAAGAAGAGACAGAGCAAGTTCCTGGATCAGGGAGAAAGGGGGGGGGGGGCGAGGGAGACCAGATAGGGGAGGGGAGTAAAGACGGTAGGGAGAGGTGAGAATGGACTGAAGGGGACAGAGAGAGGGAGAGGAGAGGGGGGGAGAAGAGAGAAGAAAAAAAAAAAAAAAGGGGTAGGGTGGGTAAGTCAGGGTAGTGTGATGAAGTGGGGAGAGACAAGAAAAGGAGGGGAAGGGTTAGGAGGAACAGTGAAGGAGAGTAAGGGAGGCGGGTGGAACAAGAGTTATGCAAACATCATTTAGCTAAAAAATAAACACAATAATGCAGGCAAGAATATTAAACTGCATAAATAACTTTTAGAACAGAACATAAACAATCAACGCAAGAAATGTCCCTCGGTACTTTACCAGTCCTCAGGGAACAGCAAGGCACCTCAAACAGTCTCAGTCCTCTCATAAGGCTCATCAGTGAGGGAAAAGTCCTCGCCCCGGCCAACCAAGGCGTAGTGCAAAAAAAAAAAAAAAGGAGAAGTTATCCCCAGGAGGGAGAAGAGGGTAGTTCATCGGATGGGATCTTGTCTGCCTGGGTTCCAGGCCGGAGCCACCGCCCTCAGGGGAGGGGCCGCTCTATGTGGGCGAGGGGGGTCCCCTTCCATATTATCTGTGGGTAGATTCCATGTTCTCAGCAGGTCCTGAGCTTGTCTTGGAGTGAGGGCTGTATGTTGGGTTCCATCTTTGGTGATTATCAGCTTGGTGGGGAATCCCCATCTGTAGCGGATTTGATTCAGCCGCAGGACTCTTGTAGATTCGGAGTAGCTTCTTCTTTGCTGCAGCGTGAATGAGGACAGATCTGGAAACAATGCAATATCCTTGAATTGCTCTGGGAGCTGGGGTTGTCTCAGGGTTGCTCTTAAGAGTTTTTCCTTATATGAATAGTAATGCAGTCTGGCAATGGTATCTCTAGGTTTATCCATTGGGAGGTTTTGTGGTCTGGCTGCTCTGTGTATTCTATCAATTCTCAAATCCATATCCCCCGAAGGCCCCATGATAGCTCTGAATAACGCTTGGGCGTGTTTCTCAAGATCTTGGGGGCCCACAGATTCTGGTATTCCTCTGATTCGAACATTGTTCCGTCTGGAACGGTCCTCAAGGTCTGCTAGCTTCGCTTCCAATGAGGAAACCTGATCTGCAAGGTTTTGGGTGTAGCTGACCCAGTTAGTATGATCAACCAGTAGGTCCTCCTGTTTGCGCTCAATGATGTCTGTTCTCTCGTTTACTGTAGCTATATCTTTCCTTAAGTCATCAAAGGACCTTTCTAGTTTGTTGAATCGTTTTGCAAAGGATTGGCTTTGTTGGTCTAAGAGCTGCTTTATAGAGTCGATTGTGATCATTTCACTCTGTGAGCGAGAGGGTGGCGAACTTCTCACGCTTGTCCTACTCTCTGTGAGTGGGGGGGAAATCGATCTTTCATCATCCGAGATGTCAGGATTCAAGTCTCTAATAGTTTGGAAATGATCCTGCACTGTATGCTTGGAGGGCTGAGGCCCCTTCTGTTTTCTTTTGGCCTGTTGTGACATTGGAAAAGACACTGTGGGTCTGAGTGGAAAAAAAAAATACTAAGTAGATACAAAGTTGGGATCCCCGCCAGGATAGGGTTGGCGGACGCAGCTATCTCACACCGGTGGGGAGGGGCGCCACAGGGCTTTAGCACCTCATAGTAGATTTAGTGGTGATTGGTAAAGAAAGAGGGTCTTTTGTAAAAGACTGTTTGCAAAGACTGACTTCACAATATATAAGCAGAGGGACTGGCAGTAAGTAGATCTTTGAGAACTGACTTGGGGGAGTAAGTCATATGAGTTGTCACCAACCAGGCCCTGAGCCCATCAGAGATCTTGTTAGCCTTTGAAGTGCGTCTCTCCTCGGGGAAGGTGCCACCACTGGGCTCAGCCGGGAAAAGGAAGGAGGGTATGACCCGCTCTGGTGAGTGGAGAGGGAAAGGAGGAGGAGAGACACTTTGAGACTTTACCACTCCTGCTGGTCCACTGACACCAAAGGCCCCAGTCCCTGGAAGTAGGTGGCGTGAGCTGTGAGCAGTGGAGGTTATAGATGTGCTGTATCTGTAGTTGATTTAATATTCAGGCACCCCGGTAAAGAGTGGGTTACAGGGTGTGACACAGAATGATTATCTAAATGCAGTGGGGTGTAAAGATGCTTCAGGACTGCCAGGCCACTGCCAGTATCCAGTCTTTATGGTCTGATGTCAGGCTGATGAGGCCCAGGAAGGGATATGTCTACCCTGGGTTGAGCTATAGGATTAACAGTCCAGCATGTGCAGGGAAAGTATCAAGGCTCTTAATAGAGTCTTAGGGACAAGGTCCTTTATTTAAGGTAAACTCCATGTGGCATGCAGGGTCTAAATGTGCAATGTGGTTGCAGAGAAAATAAGCAGCGTTACCTCAATGTTTAGGCTTAGATTGCGTAGCATATACAGTTCAAAAGCCTCCCTACTTTGTTTCTAGAAACGATGAGGTAAAGGCTTGTGACCTTAGGAGGCCTGAGTGTTAGAAAGTTCTGTATGGGAGATGTGAAAGAAAAAAATGGCGGTACGCGCCAAAACTAATATGCTGCTTTCTAGTTGCAGAGTCTCTTTGTCCTTGCAGCCTGATATGTGAGCCTTAAAGTGTGTGGAGTCGGCTATGCCCTGTAATAAGCAGGTGACTAGCGGCAACAGGGTAATCGCTACTTACTTGTAGCTTATAGCTCTTGGACTGCAGTCTCTCTCCAGCGCTTTTCCAGGACTGTGTTGCGGTGGGTCTAGCTAGGCTCCGGAGCGGATCCCCGACCCTCCGGAGCGATGTCTCTACTGCTGGGCTAGTCCTGCGTGTGGTGCAAATTTGGGGCTTATGTGCGGCGCCTTGAGGCATACAGCGCTTGCTGCTTCAGAGTCGGCTCCTGGAAATTTGCTGCGTGAGCGGTCAAGTCTCAAGCCTGCCGGGTTGTGGAGGACCGGCTCAGTCACCAACTGCTGTCTATCAGTTGTCGGGCTGTGATCGCCCTCCCTCCAGGCTGTATCTGAGTGACCAGGATATCGCGGCAGTTGGTTTCAAAAGGGAGCCCTCAGAAGCCCAAGCACACCCCGGACCGCACAGTTAGAGAGGTTAGTGTGGCTCCTTTCCTCGGCTTCCAAGTTTTCCTGGTGAGGGAGGTGTGGGTAGATGCGGTATGGTGGGAATAATAAAATAATAAAATAAATGCCTCCAAAAAAAAATAACTTTTTATGATCTTGGTTCCCGGAGCTAAAAAATGTGTGTCTGCTCTGTTAGATGGCAAGCTCCGCCCCCCATTATGCTTCATTTTTATTGTGCCCTTTTTTCGCTTGTTCATTGGATTGTGAAAAACTTAATTATTCAGATTTGTTTTTCTATACATAATGGTCTAAATTTCAAGTGGAGTGCAATCGTTACCACAAAAAGAGCAAATGCAATTGCGAGGTCACAATACCTTTACTGCTAGAGCCCGTATTACAAGTTGTGAGTGGAAAAAAATAAAAAAAAATAATAATATATATATATATATATATATATATATATATATATACAGTATATATATATATATATTGCTCTCCCTCTGCTTTCAATTCTGAGCTCAAAGTGGAAATTCACGCTCGTATTACAAGTCCATCGTTAAATCTTGTACTCGAGCAATAATAATAACAATAACAAAAGTGAAAAGCTCTGGTAAAGTATTTGTGACTGTTCATAAAGGGATTGATAAACCAAAAAACTGGTCTTTTTGGTTTTATTTTCACACTATTTTAAGACTTTTTGCACATAACATTTGTGCATAGATACAACACTAATGACACTTCTAAATATACTTAAAGGTAAATTGAATAAATAGAAAAGCGCCACAGGTGGGCCTCATAGGGGCCGAAACGCGTCGATACTGGGTAAGCAAAACTCTAATTACTGCTATTTAATTTATATGGAATACACTATGTTATATTTCTGTTTATAGGACACCACATCAATAGGACCGACACTGGGATATTACACCAAATAGGATTCAAAGACACTACCACTATTAGGATTATAACCTTTGGATGATTTGTTTTATTGTTTTTGTTTCACTGTTTCCCTCACTTTTTGGATAACACACTTTTTTGATTTTTTCACATTTTATTTTCTAAAAACATTTTGCATTTTATATATATATATATATATATATATATATATATATATATATATATATATGGCCACATATTTTTAATTTTTGATTTTTTAATTTTTATTATTTTTCAAATTTTTTCAACATTTTTATTAACGTTCACACATATTTTTCACTTCTTCATCACATCAGTTTTGGTTTTTTCATCGCCTGCATCACTTTAATTCTGCCATCAAGAAATCCTTGGAGTTCAAGCTTTTGTGACTGTGCTCAATTTTTTGTGATTGTGTGACTTTTAAAGTATAATCAGGATTATACCAATTGGACACCTTTCTGACATTTTTTAGAATTTTTTAGGAGACTTACTAGATCCGGATCTTTTTCTTATTGTATTGTGTTTGTTTTATATATATATATTTTATTCCAAGTTCTTTTTTATTAGGGAAATTAAAAGAATAAAACATACATAACAAAATCAGCCAAGATAAAATTGGTACAAACAGTCTGGATCATGTACTATATCAGAATACAAATAACCAATATACATGTAATGCTGGCAAAAAAGGAGAGGGGGTTAGGTGGATAAAAACGAAAATAGGGAGGGGGGGGGAAAGGGGGAGGGAGAAAAAGTATACACAAGATTAAGTAAAATAAGGTATAGATGTTATTAGTTCATATCTGTATCAGCAAAGGTCATACAAAGTTGTTGGGGTCGAGGTAAAGATTGTGTCCGAATCAAAAAAAATGTAAAAATCAAGATTGGGTCTCAATATTTAGATTGTTGGGGGGTGGTAGAGCGGTGTCACTGTGAGCAACTGTTGTGTCAAGAAGGAGCTTAAGGTACTGTTCCCACATGTTTTGAGCGATTATAAAATGGTCTCTGTTGTCTAGTAAGTATGCCCTGTATTCCTCTAGTTCTAGAAGGTCTGAAACTTTATCTCTCCATTGTATAGGAGTGGGTGGGTCTGGGGACTTCCAATTTTTAGCAATAAGGGATTTGGCACTGTTCGTAAAGATGCGAAACAGGATAATGTGTGATTTGGAGGGAAGCTTGATGTTTTTATTTAAAAGAAATAGTAATGGGTCGCAGGGTAGTACTTTCTGGAGAACTGTCTCTATTTCCCCAATGATAGATCTCCAAAAGGAGTTGATAGTGTTGCACCACCACCACATGTGACCCATGCCACTGCCAACATGTCCACAGCGCCAGCAGCGGTTAGAGGTCGTGGGGTACAATCTATGCAGTCTACGTGGCGTGAGATACCAATTATGAAGTACTTTATAATTCAGCTCTAATAAGCCAGCAGATGAGGAGGAGGATTTAGTATTAATAAACATAGAGGAGGCCATCTGCGGGAGGATAATGACCCCCAACTCCCTCTCCCAGGATTCCACAGAGTGGGGCAGGCTGCCCGGGGGGGGGTAAGTTAAGATGGAGTATATTTTAGAAAGGGTGTGATTGAGTGTAGAAGTAGCAGAGAATAATTTTTCTAGATTGGTCAGGGGTCTCAGCATATTAAGGTGGTGTTTGTGAGTCATAATGTAATGCTGTAGTCTCCTGTAGGAGAACCAGTTTAGGGCCCAAGTATGACCCAAATCAATAAGTTGTGCTTGTGACAGAAGGTGTTCGTTTTCAGTAATGTGGTGAATGGAAACATCTGCCGGGGGAAAAGGGGTCACTGAGAATTTCTCACAATTTGTAAGGGAAAACTCATGATTAAAAAGTATGGAGGTCAGCGGAGAAGGCCTAGAAGAGAGATAGGGGTTGAGTCTATTAACCTTTTCCCATTGGGTCAGGGTCTCATTGGTAATTGGGTTAACAATCCCCCCCAGCCCAACCCCGCCACCTGGGTCCCAGCAACAAGACTGTAGGTTATGCCCAGTATTAATGAGTTCTTCCAGAACAACCCATCTTTTCTGAGATCTGTGGAGTCTCCAGTCTAAAATTCTCTGGATAAAAATGGCATGATTATATAGACTTAAGTCTGGAACGCCCAGGCCGCCGTGAATACGAGGACTCAACATGACTTTCTCATTAATTCTTGAATGTTTTCCCCCCCAGATGAAGGAAGTAAATAATTTTTGGAGGTTGGTGAGAAATCGGGGAGGGAGAGGAATAGGAAGGGTTTGCATTAAATAAAGAATTTTGGGAAAGGCAGTCATTTTTATGGCATTGATTCTACCTATCCATGAGAGGTGTCTGGAGTGCCAGGATGATAGTTCACGTTCTAAGGAGAGCTTTAAAGGGGCGAAGTTTAAGTCGTATATGGAGTCTATCTCATCGGTGAGGAAAGTGCCTAAATATTTTAGGTGAGTTGTGCAGTGGCGGAAGGGGCAGGACGAGCTAAGTTGTTGACTGAGGTCAGGTGGGAGGGCTACACCTATATATTCCGATTTGGAGTGATTAATCAGGAAGTTGGACAGGTTATTAAAGAGTGTAAGTTCCTCTAGAAGGGCAGGGGTGGATGTGATAGGGTCAGTGAGGGTAAATAGCACATCATCTGCAAACAGGGAAAGTTTGTATGTTTCATCCCCAATCGTAATACCCTGGATATTTGGATTCTGCCGAATTCTGGTTGCAAATGTTTCCAAGAGGCAAACAAATAATAGGGGGGACAAGGGACACCCTTGCCTGGTACCATTTGAAATCTGGAAGGGGGAGGAGAGGGTATTGTTAACGGATATTCGGGCACTTGGGCGATTGTATAGGGCAAAGATTCTATGAAGCATAGAATCTCCAATGCCCATGGATTGGAGGGTGGCTCTGAGAAACGGCCAACCGACGCGGTCAAAAGCTTTCTCCGCGTCGGTGGAGAGAAATATTGAGGGGAGATTTTGTTTTTTAGTGTGCCAAAGGAGGAAAAGGTTACGAACAGTATTGTCTCTTGCCTCTCTGTGGGGGATGAAGCCCACCTGATCTTGGTGGATTAGGTCTGGGAGATAGTGATTTAGTCTAGTGGCTATCAGTTTCGCATAGATTTTAATATCTGCATTCAATAGGGATATTGGTCTATAGTTGGGAATGCTGTCAGGGGACTTATTAGGTTTTGGGATAACAGAGATGTGGGCCTGGAGGGACAGGGGAGGGAAGGAGGCTTCGTTATCAATATCTAAGAAGTGAGCCAGAAGGGGAGGGGCCAGGATATCTATAAATTTAGAGTAATATGAGTGTGTAAATCCATCTGGGCCGGGAGCCTTACCGGAGGGGAAGGAGCGAATGGCCAATTGTAGTTCTTTCAAAGTAAAAGGGGAGTCTAGGGCAGATTTTTGGTCGGCAGAAAGGGAGGGGAGACCAATGGATTGTAAATAGTCTATGATGGCTTCTTGTGGTGGGGTCTCAGACCCTCTGTGTAGATTGTATAAGTCCTCATAGTAAGCTCTAAATTTGTCAGCAATGTCTGAAGTGGCATGCCAGGTATGACCTCTAGAATCTTTAATGTGCATGATATATTTCTTGGAGGACTTATTACGAAGGAGTCTCGCTAACAGTCTACCTTGCTTATTCCCACCCTCATAGAATCTCCTCCTAAGGAAGAGGGCCCTACGTTTAGCCTCACCTCCCAGGAGAAGGTCTAGCTGTTTTTGTTTATGTTGGATATGTTCGAGGATGGAGTGGGATTTGGGGTGTCTCTTATGGGATTCTTGAAGCTTAGTCAGCTCCTCTAGTAAATTCTTGAGAATTAGTGAGTGTTGTCTCTTCTTGTCTGCCTTAAGTGCAATAAGGTCACCTCTGATAACGCACTTATGTGCCTCCCAGATATTAAGGGGGGAGGCCCCTGGTGTGGAATTTAATCTAAAGTAGGTTTCAAGTTTATCTTGTATTTGTATCTTAGCCATAGGGTCGGACAATAGGGACTCATCTATTTTCCAAGTGCGGTCTTGTCTCTGGGAGGTGGGCCATGACAAAGTGCAGCTAATCATAGCATGATCGGACCAAGTTATAGGGGAGATTTTAGTGGATTGTACTAATGCCAAACTAGAGACATCGATCATTATATAGTCGATACGAGAGTAGCTTTGATGGGGGTATGAATAAAATGTGAAATCCTTCTCTAGGGGGTGGTAGATCCTCCACGTATCATGTAAGTTAAGTTTTGACAGAGAGGACTTCACGGATTTTAGGGTTTTCTGGGGTATTGATGAGAGGCCAGATGAACAGTCAAGACCAGGGTCAAAAGCTATATTGAGATCACCTCCTACTATCAAGGTGCCTCTGGATAGTTCTGATATGATGTTACATGACTGGTGGAAAAACCTGGTAGGGTTAGAGTTGGGGGCATACATGTTGGCTATGGTGACAACCTTATTAAAGAGCCGACCCGTGATAATCACTAGTCTACCCTCTTTGTCCCTGTAGACATTGGAGGGGGTAAAAGGAATTTGTTTTCTTATCAATATGCCCACCCCATTATGTTTTGTCGTGTTTGAGGATAAGTATACTTGGCCATATTTCCTGAGGGATAGCAAGGGTTCCCTACCCTTCCTGAAGTGGGTTTCTTGGAGCAAGATGATATCATATTTGAGTTTTTGAAATTCTCTCATAGCCCTTGACCTTTTCTGGGGGATATTAAGGCCCTTGACATTGTGGGAGACGATAGTAATGGATCTGGGGGTCCTATCCATGTCTATGGGTAAAGATATGTGCTGAAGTCAAAAGTAGGAGAGTTGGGCCCAGGGGGACAAGTCTGTTGTAAAAGCAATATATGAAGGCAACAAGGAGCGGGTGACGGAAGGAAGGGAAGGTGATGAATGAGGGGTTAGGTTTGTATTGTAAAACAAAATGATATGTATGAACCCCTACCTCCCTGATGTATCTGGTAGGAACTTGGATAGAGGAAGCAATGACACAACCATAATGACCCATAATAACATAGTGAGTGCGGGTGGAAATGAACACAATACTTCTAGAACAAGGCTTGCAAAAACAGACATAAACATTTACAGAAAATCTTGAAAAAGTAAACTGAATAAACATCAAGAAGAAAAAACAAACAACCTGATCCAGGCCACAGCAATAAACTCCGTGGCATGGAGAGGGTGCTATACACATCATCCAGGGGGGTGGAATGATGTTAGGGAACCTAAGGGGAGAAACTTTGGTTTTTAATCATAAATTGACGGCATATTATAACATAAACATAACACACCTGGGCTAATAGCATATGATGAAAAATTTAGGGGTAGGTAACTAAAAGCCTTGGTGTAATGAGACTATACTATACCAGTCCAGTGTGAAAGTCACTTGCGAATTGTCTTCGAAGGAGAGGACTCAAAAAGAACACTTCAAGGGCTACATGGCAAGGGGGGTGTATAAGGTTCAGTGAACCTGGGAATGGGGCACAGAGTGGGATTTCGATGGAGTAAAAGTAGGTGGACAGATCAGGATCCAGAGGATGTGGAGGCTGAGCCTGTTTTGCGTCTCTTAGATTCCACTCTGGACCATCCAGGTCTTTGTTCTTTTGGCGTCTCTTCATCCGATTGCATCGGGTGATGTGGGGCATTGATGATCTTCTCAGGAGGATGATCAAATGTAAGGTTGAGTTTCTTGGAAATGTGATCTAAGTCCGAAAAGTTTTTGTAAACAATTTGGCTACCATTATGGGAGATGACAAGGCTGAATGGAAAGCCCCAACGGTACCTGATGTTGTTTTCTTGCAGTGTTTTGGTGATAAAGCGGACTTCTCTCCTGCGTTGGATTGTCTGTGGGCAAAGGTCTTGGTAAACCTGCAGGGAGTGATTGTGAAATTGAATGGACCGTCTGGTTCTGGCGGATTGCCAGATCTCTTCTTTCGTGGTATATTTGAGGAATCGGAGGATAACATCCCTGGGTGGGGCGGGAGGTTTAGCTGGGGGTCTAAGAGCCCTATGGACTCTCTCTATTTCTTCATTCTGGAGTGGTGGAGTTTGAGGTAAGAGGAAATGAAAAAACTCTGTAACGTAGGCCCTGAGTTGTTCGTTAGAAATATCCTCTGGGATCCCTCTCAGACGTAAGTTATTCCTTCTTCCTCGATTTTCGAGGTCTTCAATTTTATCGTTTAGGTTCTGGACCATGGAGTCATGCAGTGATAATTGTTGAGTGTTGGTGCTGACCATAGTGTTTAGGTGCTCCTGCCCATCTTCTAGAAATTCCATTCTGGAGCCTAATTCATTAAGCTCTTTTTTAAGATCCTTAATCTCATCCTTAATAAATTTTTTCAAGGACTCTATGTCAGATTTTGAGGGGAGACCTGCTATCTGGGATTGGATAGATTGCAGAGAATCTTGGGATGAGGTGGGATTAGGGTTGATGGAGGGTGGCTCTGGAGAGTGTGTATTGTCCATAGTCACAGCCTCATGAGGGTGAAAATACGATGTTACTGAGGGGCCCAGAGGTAGTGGTTTTATAGGTTTATCAGACTTACTTCCCTTCCTGCTTGCCATATCGAGAGAGGATATAGTAATGACGGAGAGTCTATAGTAGTATAAGCTTAGGATGAGAGGGCGTTTGCCTGGTAGCTCCCACACAAAACAACAGAGTACGTTTTAGATGTTAGGTATATGTGGATAATGTGGCCTCACCAGTGGGTGCCTTAATAAGCTGTAATCTTTAGTGCCCGCTGTCTGCAGATAGAAGCAGCCCTTTGTGTTAGGGTGTCAGGTGGGCCACAGGCCACGGCACAGGACAAGTGTGGTGCCGGAATGTTTCACAAGTATATTGATGGTCTTGGTAGTAATAGGGTTTAGCGTGTCCCTAGTGAGAGTCAAAGTATGGCGGCCACACTGGGAGAATAAAACAGGTCCGTTTGAGAACGTTATGTGAACGTTGTATGTGTGGGTAAGGTAAGGTTGCCCCCGGTGATAATGAGGTTTGGGAGAATAGGATCTGTCCCCAGGGATAACACAGGGCTCAGGCTGGGTTCAGTTTTGTTTGATACCTGCTGCCACGTGTGAGGCCGTTGCGAGTATGGCTGCTTGCGGAGAAGATAGCAGGTAAGCCTCCGGGTCCGCCCGGCAGTCTGTGAAGATCGGATCCTGTGTAGGGACTGAAGGAAAGTCTTATATGTCTAAACAGAGAAGGCGATGAGTTTCGCTGACTGAGGCTCTGCAAGATGGGTCTGTGTGATGGCAAGATGGCGGCCGTAGCTTCTGTGTTAGTGACTTCGGAAAATCTCTGCCTAGGGCTCTCCTTCTAGATCCGCATAGTGAGCGATATGCCAGGATAGTAAGGCACTGGTTAAGGCAAATAATAGTGGTAGTTGGTAGCTAAAATGCCATTCTAATTGCCCAAAGGCCCCAAACAGCTCTGGAGCTCCTTTACTGTGCGTCCATGCACCAGCACGGCGTAGCTCCGCCCCCTCTGTTTTATATATATATTTTTTATGTCATTATATCTGTAATAAATCTAGATTTTATTCCCCATTTTGGGTGATTTTATGTGATTTTATAACTTTGATGCTCAATTAAGAAATTTTTTATTCTGTGGCCTTGCTAAGCCCGTCCTAACCCAGCCTTTCAGGCGCTTTATACTTATCTTTAACTAAATATACTTAAAGGGACAGTCTACTCTAAAAAAATATTTTTAAAAAAGATTCCCCAGTTTTGCATAAACAACATGATAATATTAATATACTTTTTACATCTGTGATTACCTTGTATCTAAGCCTTTTCTGACAGCCCCCTGATCACATGAATTTTTATTTATTATATATTGACTTGCATTTTATCCAATTAGTGCAGTGTCTGCCACGAACTACGGGCCATAGCACAATGTTATCTATATGGCCCACATGAACTAGCACTCCCCCCTGTTGTGAAAAGCAAATTAAAAAAGCATATGATAAGAGACTGTCTTTAGTGGCTTAGAAACAGGCAGAAATTTAGAGGTTTAAAGGTTATAAAGTATATTAATATAACAATGTTGGTTTTGCAAAGCTGGGGAATGGGTAGTAAATGTGTTACCTATCTTTTTAAACAATAACAATTCTGGTGTAGACTGTCCCTTTATGTTTAAATTTTTTTATTAGTTTTACACATTATATAAGATATTTTTACATCGAAGTTTGCATATTACAATTTTAAACAGATACAATAAGGAACCAATTTTCTCGAACTTGTGGATCTCAAGAATTCTTAGATTTAACAACAGTTCACTGCAACTAAGATGTAATACAGTTTAGATGTTATCACACGCCTTCCTCAGCTAAGTAAGAAGGAGGAAAGCGAAGAGCAGATCCCTTCCCAAATGTGAAACACTTGAAGCCAGTGATTCCATGTATTTGTGTGGGGGAGTGGGGGGGGGGGGGGAAGACAACAGGGGTGAGAGTGACAACATAATAAATACTTACTGCTAAATTACGAGTTGTGCGTTAGGCTTAAAAAGCAGCATTGGCCGGTCCTAATGCTGCTTTTTAACGCCCGCTGGTATTACGAGTCTTGCAGGTATAGGTGTACCGCTCACTTTTTTGGCCAGCATTGAAATACTGCAAATCCACTTACGTAAATTGCGTATCCTTTTTTTTCAATGGGACTTGCATATCGCCGGTATTACGAGTCTGCCAAAAAGTGAGCGGTAGACCTTCTCCTGTCAAGACTCCTACCGCATTTTAAAGTCAGTAGTTAAGAGTTTTACACTACAACGCCGTAGCATAAAACTCTTAACTAAAGTGCTAAAAAGTACACTAACACCCATAAACAACCTATTAACCCCTAAACCGAGGCCCCCCCACATCGCAAACACTAAAATAAAAATTTTAACCCCTAATCTGCCAAACCGGACATCGCCGCCACTATAATAAATATATTAACCCCTAAACCGCCACACTCCATCACAAACACTAGTTAAATATTATTAACCCCTAATCTGCCGTCCCTAACATCATCAACATCTACCTAAATTTATTAACCCCTAATCTGCCACTCCCAACTTCGCCGCCACTATATTAAAGTTATTAACCCCTAAATCTAAGTCTAACCCTAACCCTAACACCCCCTAACTTAAATATAATTTAAATAAATCTAAATAAAAATAACTATCATTAAGTAAATTATTCCTATTTAAAACTAAATACTTAGCTATAAAGTAAACCCTAAGCTAGCTACAATATAACTGATAGTTACATTGTAGCTAGCTTAGGGTTTATTTTTATTTTACAGGCAAGTTTGTATTTATTTTAACTAGGTAGAATAGTTACTACATAGTTAACTATTTAATAGGGTATATATGAATTGTACATTTAACATATATGTCATCACCAGTTTAGCATATCTTTAAGTTCATGTTTATATCAAGTTATAACCCTAAAATCCATAACAGGATTATTATTTAACATTGTTTATTAGACACTGTGTATTCAATATTCATGCTACCATTAGTTTAGCATATTTCTAAGTTTATGTTTTACATTTTCTTATAATTCGAAAAACTATAATAGGACAATTATTTAATACTGTTCTCTATCTTGTATAACAGTAATTTTGCCTAATTGTAACAGATAAGGATACAAGGCATATGTAACCATGGTACAGCTTCTATAAACTTTGTATTACACATGAATAGAACAATAATTTTCTAATGACACTTATGATATTGTACATAGATCGCCAACTGTCTCTGTTTCATGACTCACCCATTAAAACACTAACTGATATTGAGTGTAACACTGTTTAAAATAACAACAATAATCTGAGAATTTCGTTCTTTGTTTTTAATCTTTCCAACAGAGACTAGGCGTGACTTGTCTTTGAGGGGTTAACTGAAGTTTATGTCCCAATCAATAGTAATGGACATCAGCTGAATTTTCAGACACCAGTTTTCCCTTTAAAAGGCGAGTCTAGCCTCCTCTCTGCATGTCTATGAATAAGAGTACAGTCCGTACTCGAAACTAGTCAGACAATTTTCTATGTCTATTTTTCTACCCTGCCTTGCCTCTGTCGATTTTTGTACCTTTACTCATGTCTTTACAGCGGTTGTAGCTGTTTAATTTTTTAATGGCTTTTCAAATAAAGACTCATTGTTTTTAAGCTATCCACAGTAGTGCCTGCATCTTCTCTTTTTCCTATAACTATTTAATAACTACTTAGTTAAAATAAAGACAGATTTACCTGTAAAATAAAACCTAACCTAAATTACACTAACAACTAACACTACACTATAATTAAATTAATTCGCTAAATTAAATACAATTAAATACAATTAAATAAAATTAGCTAAAGTACAAAAAAAACAAGCACTAAATGACAGAAAATAATAAACAAATTACAAGATTTTTAAACTAAATACACCTAATCTAATCCCCCTAACAAAATAAAAAAGCCCCCCCCAAAATAAAAAAAAGCCCTACCCTACACTAAATTACAAATAGCCCTTAAAAGGGCCTTTTGCGGGGCATTGCCCCAAAGTAATCTGCTCTTTTACCTGTAAAAAAATTACAAATCCCCCCCAACATTAAAATCCACCACCCACACAACCAACCCTACTCTAAAACCCACCCAATACCCCCTTAAAAAAAACTAACACTAACCCCTTGAAGATCACCTTACCGGGAGAAGTCTTCATCCAACCGGGCCGAAGTCCTCAACAAAGCCGGGAGAAGTCTTCATCCAAGCTGAGCGAAGTGGTCCTCCAGACAGGCAGAAGTCTTCATCTAGATGGCATCTTCTATCTTCATCCATCCGGCGCAGAGCGGGTCCATCTTCAAGACATCTGGCGCGGAGCAGCCAATAGAATGCCAGCTCAATCCTATTGGCTGATTGCATCAGCCAATAGGATTTTTTCTACCTTAATTCCGATTGGCTGATAGAATTCTATCAGCCAATCGGAATTGAAGGGACGCCATCTTGGATGACGTCACTTAAAGGAACCATCATTTAGTAAGAAGACTTCATTGGAAGAGGATGCTCCGCGCTGGATGTCTTGAAGATGGACCCGCTCCGCGCCGGATGGATGAAGATAGAAGATGCCGTCTGGAAGAAGACTTCTGCCCATCTGGAGTACCACTTCGCCCGGCTTGGATGAAGACTTCTCCCGGCTTCGTTGAGGACTTCGGCCTGGTTGGATGAAGACTTCTCCCGGTAAGGGGATCTTCAAGGGGTTAGTGTTAGGTTTTCTTAAGGGGGTATTGGGTGGGTTTTAGAGTAGGATTGGTTGTGTGGGTGGTGGGTTTTAATGTTGGGGGAGATTTGTAATTTTTTTTACAGGTAAAAGAACTGATTACTTTGGGGCAATGCCCGCAAAAGGCCCTTTTAAGGGCTAATTGTAATTTAGTGTAGGGTAGGGCTTTTTTTTATTTTGGGGGGGCTTTTTTATTTTGTTAGGGGGATTAGATTAGGTGTAATTAGTTTAAAAATCTTGTAATTTGTTTATTATTTTCTGTAATTTAGTGTTTTTTTTGTACTTTAGATAATTTTATTTAATTGTATTAAATTTAGGGAATTAATTTAATTATAGTGTAGTGTTAGGTGTTAGTGTAATTTAGGTTAGGTTTTATTTTACAGGTAAATTTGTCTTTATTTTAACTAGGTAGTTATTAAATAGTTAATAACTATTTAATAACTATTCTACCTAGTTAAAATAAATACAAACTTGCCTGTAAAATAAAAATAAACCCTAAGCTAGATACAATGTAACTGTTGTTCATTCCTGGTAGAGCGCTTCTCTCTTTGTAAACAATGTAACTATTAGTTATATTGTAGCTAGCTTAGGGTTTACTTTATAGGTAAGTATTTAGTTTTAAATAGGAATTATGTAGTTAATTATAGTAATTTTATTTATATTTATTTAAATTATATTTAAGTTAGTGGGGGTTAGGGTTAGGGTTAGACTTAGGGTTAGGGGTTAACAAATTTAGAATAGTGGCGGCGACGTTGGGGGCAGCAGATTAGGGGTTAATAAATGTAGGTAGGTGGCGGCGATGTTAGGGACGGCAGATTAGGGGATAATAATATTTAACTAATGTTTGAGATGCGGGAGTGCAGCGGTTTAGGGGTTAATATATTTATTATAGTGGCGGCGAGATTGGGGGCGGCAGATTAGGGGTTAAGAAGTGTAGGTAGGTTGCGGCGACATTGGGGAAGGCAGATTAGGGGTTAATAAATATAATGTAGGTGTCGGCGATGTTGGGGGCAGCAGATTAGGGATTCATAAGTATAATGTAGGTGGCGCCGGTGTCCGGAGCGGCAGATTAGGGGTTAATAATATAATGTAGGCTGCGGCGATGTCGGGGGCAACAGATTAGGGGTTAATAAGTGTAAGATTAGGGGTGTTTAGACTCAGGGTTCATGTTAGGGTGTTAGGTGTAGACATAAATTTTACTTCCCCATAGGAATCAATGGGGCTGCGTTAAGGAGTTTTACGCTGCCTTTTTGCAGGTGTTAGACTTTTTTTCAGCCGGCTCTCCCGTTGATTCCTATGGGGAAATCGTGCATGAGCACGTTACACCAGCTCACCGCTAACGTAAGCAGCGCTGGTATTGGAGGGTAAGGAGCAAAATTTTGCTCAACGCTCACTTCTTGTCTGGTTTGTAAAAACCCATAATACCAGCGCTGTCTGTAAGTGAGCGGTGAGCATAAATTGCTAGTTAGCACCGCACAGCCTCTAACGCAAAACTCATAATCTAGCCAATAATGTTTGCTCTTCAATAATGCAATTTGCAATGTATGACTTAACCATTATAACACCCTAAAGCGGTAATCCTTGGGCTGATTTTCCCTGAGCTATCCAGTAGTACCAGTTTTGATTGACTGTTTCTCTATTGTTTAATATCCCAAAAGCTAACTCGTACATGTTGTAAGTATATTGCACTTTATTATATATTTTGGCCCAATTAGGGGTACCTGTCTTCTAATGTTTTGCAATACAAGTTCTCGTGACTGTGCATAGAATACTGAGAAAAGTGTTAAAGGGACAGTCTACACCAGAATTTTTATTGTTTTAAAAGATAGATAATCCCTTTATTAGCCATTCCCCAGTTTTGCATAACCAACACAGTTATATTAATATACTTTTAACCTCTGTTATTATCTTGTATCTAAGCCTCTGCAAACTGCCCTTTTATTTCAGTTCTTTTGACAGACTTGCAGTTTAGCCAATCAGTGCCTGCTCCCAGATAATTTCACGTGCATGAGCACAGTGTTATCTACTTGAAAAACATGAACTAACACCCTCTAGTGGTGAAAAACTGTTAAAATGCATTCTGAAAAGTGGTGGCCTTCAAGGTCTAAGAAATTAGCATATGAACCTCCTAGGTTAAGCTTTCAACTAAGAATACCAAGAGAACAAAGCACAATTGGTGATAAAAGTAAATTGGAAAATTGTTTATTTTGGATTGGAAAAAAGTTTATTTTGGACTAGACTGTCCCTTTAAAGTGTTTGTTATATGTATTATTGTGATCGTGTAGAAGAGCCTGCTGTATAGTGAGAGTAATCTCCTCACCTATCAGTTGGCCAATAAAAGAGGCAAGTTGCTTCCAGACTGAGTTGACCTCAGTGCAATCCCACCACATATGTTGGTATGAGACTGCCTCCCCGCATCCTCTATAGCACAATCTGCTGCCCTGTGGGTACATATGCGCGGTTTTCACCAGCGTCAAGTACCATCTAAAAGTGTTTTCATGACATTTTCCTTCATGTCTGCACTCAGTAGTCCTCTATCGACAGACTGAAATATTTGTTCCCAGTCCTCTAGGTCCTTTGTCATGTTTAAGTCCTTTTCCCAAGCTAACATTACCGAGGATTTTGTCTTATGTGGGCAGGACTGGATGGCCAAGTATAGTCTAGATATGGAGTGCTTAGAGCATTGGGGATTATTACAGAGTGATTCTAGAGCGGTAGGAACTCCCTTCGGGACTCCTCTGATAAATGATCCCACCAAGGATCCAATATGGAGGTATAAGTACCAGTGTAGTTTTAATGGTTCTATTTTCTCTTGCAATTGACAGAAGGAGAACAGTTTTCCGTTCTCTAGTATATCTGTGACCCTATCAAGTCACTTGTTTTCCCACTTCTTGATCTGTGACCATAGTTCACTAGGCACAAAGTATTGGATTGGGTTAGAATGGGAAGACCCTGGCATTAGAGCATGCCCCACCACCACCTTTGACCATGTAAGTAGGGTGAGCTCGAGAGTGAAGGGTGTTGGGGGGGTTTTAATGGATTGTGATTTTTTTTGTCCCAAAAAATATAGTCTGGATCACTCCAGCCTCCTATTTCTGCCTCTAGAGAGGGCCATAGGGCATCTTTTGACCTCTGTAGGATCATTTTGTCCTGTGCTATTCTAGCTGCTTTGTAGTAGTCCATTAAGTTTGGACCTCCTATGCCACCTAGCGATTTGTGTCTATTTATTAAGGATTTCGTCACTCTTTCCGATTTGCTCCCCCTAATAAAGGAGAGCTGTTCAGCCTGCAGTTTATCTATGTCTGATCTAATGATCTTTGTAGGAAGTGCTCTAAATAGGTATAAGATTCATGGTAATATAGTCATTTTAACGGCTGCAAGTCTCCCTAGCCAAGAGAAGTTATAGCTTCTCCACTTCAGTAGGTCTCGTCTGATCTGCTTAACAAGAGGGATGTAGTTAAATTTATATAGTAGACAAATTTGTGTTTGTAGGTGTATTCCTAAGTATTTGAGCATCCATTTAAAGTCAAAATTGGATTCTAATAGTTTTTAGGTTTGAAGGGGAATAGCAATAGGCAGGGCCTCATATTTATCTGAATGTATCTTATATCCTGAAATCGTCAAAAATATGTCTAAGATCCCATAAAGGTTGGGGAGTGAAATAAGTGGCTTAGTGATAGTGAGTAGGATGTCGTCCGCAAAAAGTGCAAGTCTATGTTCCAAAGTTGCTACTGGGACTCCCGCGATATCTGAGTGTGATCTAATCCTAGCTGCCAATGGTTCGATACATAGGGCAAAGAGGAGTTGTGATAGAGGGCAACCCTGTCTTGTGCCGTTTAATATTGGGAAACTTTTGGATTTATAGCCCGCTGAGGCTACCTGAGCGTTTGGGGAGAAATATATTGCCTGTAGGGCTGTTATAAATGTACCGTAGAAAACCCATCCTCCTGAGGGTAGTGAACATATAACTCCAGTCAATTTTATCAAACGCCTTCTCCGCATCCAGTGATAGGAGCAGAGAAGGCGTCCGTGTCTCATCTAAGTAGTGTATTAGGTTAGTCACCCTCCTAATATTGTCTGGGGCCTCCCTATCTTTTATAAATCCCACCTGGTCCAAATGCACCAGGTGGGGCATAATTACTTTAAGGGGGTTCGCCATGATTTTTTTTTTAAATTTCAAGTCCTGATTTATTTATCTGGCTTGGGGATTACTACGATTTTAGCATCTAGGAGCTCTGGTGGAACAGGGTTGCCCTCCATAATGTGATTGCAGAATTTAGTTAGGTGGGGAACTAGTGTAGACCCAAATAGCTTATAATATTCCCCTGGGAAACCGTCCGGGCCTGCTGCTTTACCCGGTTTAAGGTCTCAAATTGCTCCTATCACCTCTGTGGCAGATACTGGGGCATTAAGGGTATATTTGTGCTCCCCAGATATGGTTTTTAAGGGATAATTTGCAAAAAATTCTGTAGTGAGGGTCTCTGTTGCTGGGTTGTGAGTGACTTTATCTCCATTATTTAAGTTCCCATAATAGTTAGCGAATGTATCGACTATTTCTCGTGGGTGTGAGGTCATGGTGCCTTGGATTGTTTTGATTGTTGGGATAGCTGAGGCTCTACATCTTTCCCTAATTTTGTAAGCCATGAATTTATCTGGCTTATTAGAGTAAATAAAATACAGGGCCTTCAATCTTTGAATGGCCCTGGTTGCTTGAGAATTGAGTAGTGACGTCAATGAGGCTTTTTTAGTGTGGAGAGCATGTAAGGTCGAGGTCTGTTTCGTCAGTTTATGCTGCCTTTCTAGCAGCTCTATTTGCTGTACAACTGTGCTAAGTGGTTTTTGTACCTCTTACTTTGTATTGCTTTTTCTTTTATAAGTAACTCCCTGAGTACTATCTTGTGTGCTGCCCAGGTGTTTATTGGGTTTAACGTGGAGTCAGTGTTGATTCTCCAGTATTCCACCAATGCTTATAGAGTTTGTTCGTGTGCCTGGGGGTTCTTAAGGTATGTAGGGTCAAATGTCCATGTCCTAATCCGTAATGGGTCTCTTAGTCCATCCATTTGCAAGGAAACAATAGAGTGATCTGACCATACACACGCATGTATATCAGAATTCCGTATTAGGGGCTGAAGGACTTGGCTAACGTATATGTAGTCCAGTCTAACGTATGAATTATGTGCCGCTGAGTAAAATGTGGTATCTGTAGTTGCTCCGTATAGTGTGTCCCATGTTTCAATCAAAGAGTGGGGCATAAGATACTCCTGGATTGATTTAATCAGTTGGTTATGTTGGAGTTGTTTGTTTGTTAGTGAGTTATTGGCCTTAGGTTTCAACGGGGTCATGGTGATATTAAAATCTCCCACCAAGATAATCTTGGTCTGAGACCATTGGGTCAGTAGCTGGGCTATATGCTGGAAGAATGTGTGTTGGTTCTCATTGGGAGCGTAAACATTACAAAGTGTGACCTCTGTGTCTAGGATTCGGCCTTTAACTACAAGGTATCTCCTCTCCGGGTCTGCAATAGTGTATTCATGTGTGAAGTTAATGGAGGAATGGATTAAAATAGAGACTCATCTTTTCTTAGTGGATGCTGTAGCATGGAAGTGAGTGATGAAGTGTCTCGCCCAGTATCTTGGAATATCAACTTTAAGGAGGCGAGTCTCTTGTAAGAACAACAGATTAGCTTGTAGGGAAGTGTATTGGGACATTGCTAACTTACGCTTGACATCAGTATTCAACCCCCTGACATTGTGGGAAATTAGATTTATCTTAGGGATCATTAATTAATACTGTTATGTGTGTTGGTGATATATGGCCTGGTACCCTCTGGTACAAATTCCAACCCCTTGTCTGGAATCCCAGTAGAATAGCGCTATACTTGTCAATAAACATTGCAGTGTTGTCACTAAAATGGAGTAAAAGGTCAGGAGAAAAACCCTCTGAAAATTAACTAGAGGTCAGACCTCTGGTTAGTTTTCAAAATAACCCCCAATTGCCCCAAAATAAAGTATATATATATATTTTTTTTTTTTTTAAACGTGAAAAGCAGTTTTTAGGGGTTAAAGTTGGGGACACACTCCCCGTCTGATCCCTTTTAGGTAGTGAGAGGTCATCCAGGAAGGAATGCCAGATAAGCAGTCACTGCTGTGGGAAAGGAGAGGTAATAGTTGAAGCCATAGCTACTGATAAGTTTACCCAGTGAGGAAGTATAGATAGAGAAGAGTAGAGGGCCTAGAACAGAGACTTGAGGTACTCCAACAGACAGAGGCAATGAAGAGGAGGAGTCGCCAGCAAATGAGACAGAAAAGGACCTATTAGAGAGATAAGAGTGGATCCAGTATGTATACATGTCTATATATGTGTATACTGTACATGTGTATTTATGTGTTTAAATGTGTAAATATGTATGTACACACATACAGTATATACAATTTTGATTGAAAAAGACCAGCGAGTGCCTCATCTTTGTCTATATATATATATGTATATATATATATATATATATATATATATATATATATATGTATATAAAAACACAGGAATGGACCGCACTCACAGACAGGACTGGGTACACATCCTAAGCCACAGCAAACTCCACAGCCCTGAACACTGACAGACAGCTGCAAAGTTGCCAGCAACCCAGGCAGTTAACCCCAGAGCAGCCTGGGTGACAGGCCCGGAGGGAAGCTGGGTTTTCTGTGTGTTGTGTTGATAATGTTTGTAACAGGCCCGCAGGGAAGCATTATCAACACAACACACAGACCCAGCACTCGGCAGCAGATTCACAGTAATGTTTAAAAACAAAACTGGGGGAAGTCAGTTACATTTGGTGACAAAGGATCAAGCCCAGGACCACGACAAGGTCTCCCCCTTCCTGGGACCCTAAATCAGCACCCACACAATGCATACTTTCAAACAAAACAACTGGGAACCTCCCAGGGTGACACAGGCTTTTGTAATCTCCCCTATGTAAATACAAAACACAGGAATGGACCACATTTACAGACTGGACTGGGTACACATCTTAAGCCACAGCAAACTCCACAGCCCTGAACACTGACAGACAGTTGCAAAGTTCCCAGCAACCCAGGCAGTTAACCCCAGAGCAGCCTAGGTGACAGGCCCGCAGGGAAGCAATACATACATTATCAACACAACACACAGAAAATTGTATGTATGTGTGCACATACATATTTACACATTTAAACACATAAATACACATGTACAGTATACACATATATAGACATGTATATATACAAACATACACATATTTAGACACACATATATATATATATATATATATATATATATATATATATAACACACAGAAAACCTGGCACTTGCCAGCAGATTCACAGTAATGTTTAAAAACTGGGGGAAGTCAGTTACATTTGGCGCCAAACGATCAAGCCTAGGACCACGACAAGTTCTCCTCCTTCCTGGACCCTAAACCAGCACCTACACAATGCATACTTTCAAACATACCAACTGGGAACCACCCAGGGTGACACAGGCTTTTGTAAAAACAGGAATGGACCGCACTCACAGACTGGACTTTGTACACATCCTAAGCCACAGCAAACTCCACAGCCCTGAACACTGACAGACAGCAACAAAGTTCCCAGCAACCCAGACAGTTAACCCCAGAGCAGCCTGGGTGACAGGCCCGCAGGGAAACTGGGTTTTCTGTGTGTTGTGTTGATAATGTTTGTAATGCTCCAAGTTTTGTCATTGCTATACATCCCTTTCAAGTATCGGTCTGCTGCGGTTCCACTGGGACCAACAGGATAAATTGAATAATCACCTTACTGAACCCTTAGCAGTATTCTTTGGAGCCTGCGGTGTGAGATCACGGAGAAATTTGGATCCTGGAGTTTACTCAGCCGGACGTGATGTATGCACAGAACTGAGAGTGCCTCGCTACAGAACCGCAAGTATTGGGCTGTACACCTAAGTGTTACATTGTTACAATCATTGATTATTCTGAGCCAATATTAAGCCAATATGTTGACCAGGGACATTGAACTGTTATCTTGAGCTAATATTGAGCATACACGCTGATAAGAGGCGTTACATGTTACGCATGGTGTAAAACATTTAAACACTACTTAGGACGAATGCATATATACTCTGCTATAGGGTTCAAGTGAAATCACAGGTTACTCTTGATTTGGCTTTATTTACTAACTACATCAAGAAGAGACGATACGTGTACACAGTGACTGTGCCTATTAACCCTTCTCATTAACTGGCTTTGAGACGGCTTACATATTACCTTCATTCTTGGGATTACAAATATTAACAGGACACCTGAACTCTTTTTTTGTCTTTTTAGACATTGCTATATAGGGATGGTAGTATATTTTTGATTCCCCTAGGGATGTCTGGGGTGATATCTATTTTGTATGGTATGCATGGATGATTGGAGTGAGAGGAGTTTTTAGATACAAACTTTTTCATTGTCTTGTATTAGAATAAAACCTTTATAATTTTTCATAAATAATTGCTTCTAGTTTTCTGTGCTGGGTAATATTTTGTATATGTGTATTTATGTGTTTAAATGTGTAAATATGTATGTGCACACATATATACAATTTTGATTGAAAAACCAGCGAGTGCCTCATCTTTGTCCATATATATATAAAACCAAAAAGGGTACAGGACAAATGGCTACTATAAATGTGTCTTTTTCCATGAAAAAATTATAAAAATTTAGAAAACATTAATGTTATATTAGATTATAATTTTAATGTGGTGCAGACCCTATAAAAAAAATATTCTTCAACAAACAACAAGAGGAGAACAAGGACCATCAAAAATTTCCAAAGCCCTGTATAGATAGGGAATCAAGCACTCTTTTTTATAAAAATAGCTCAAAAGCGTAGCTAAATTAAACAAGTGGAATGAATCTCTGACCAGTGCAATCACAGAGAACAAAAAAATAATTTATTAATAGTACAGAAAGAAGTAAATCCTAACTGTCCAAACATAGCAATAGGCCAGCTGTGCTCTGGCCTCGGGTATATGTTAGCAACACAAAGTAAAGTATGTTGAACAAACAATATAGTACATGTGGCCAATTGAAACCCTGAAGATGTGCACATTCTTTGTAATTGTTGCTATACTGCCATTATTGTTGTTCCTGAAATCTTTACAAAGCACCTATCACTACTTAGATCCCTAAAATTTACCTGTCCGGTAATTATCCCTTGTATTTACTTGGGTACCGTGTACAGCTTGGGTGTAGCAGTGTACTAGGTATCTTTGGATTGTATTTTTGCCATTATCATGATTATGATGTGCACATCTTCAGGGTTTTAATTGGCCACATGTACTATATTGTTTGTTCAACATACTTTACTTTGTGTTGCTAACATATACCCGAGGCCAGCGCACAGCTGGCCTATTGCTATGTTTGGACAGTTAGGATTTACTTCTTTCTGTACTATTAATAAATTATTTTTTTGTTCTCTGTGATTGCACTGGTCAGAGATTCATTCCACTTGTTTAATTTTGCTACGCTTTTGAGCTATTTTTATAAAAAAAGAGTGCTTGATTCCCTATCTATACAGGGCCTTTGGAAATTTTTGATTGTCCTTGTTCTCCTTTTGTTGTTTGTTGAAGAATATATATATATATATATATATATATATGCACTTATCATGCACTCATTCAATCAGCCATAGCTCATCCAGTGCCTGGGTGACTCCTTACATCACATGTACAAAGTTCACAATGTTGTTTTATGTGGTTTATATTAGGGGCTATATTACTTAGGGGCTATATTACTTTTAACTGTTAGTAACTGATAAAGTGAGCACCATAAGATCATATGTCAGAATTTTTAAGGCATATATATATATGTTATTAACCCAGACAAGCAAGTTAAAAACAGCAACTAGGAGAGACACAGCTACTCCTGTTGGACCCCTGACGCGCATTTCACAGAACGCTTCCTCAGAGGGGGTGCGTGCCGCTGCTACACAGCATTATTTATTAGGCTCATTAGCCCACCTAACGGACATGATTGGTGGCCATTTTGCGGATATAAGCCTCTGATTGGTTCATGTGTCCGTCAATCATTCCAATTTGCTCTGACGTATAGAGCTATCAAACGTAACTGTGGGTGTGTATTCAGGAGCGCTTCCTTACGATTGTCTCAGCCAATCTCATCGCTCTTGGGTCACGACAACAAGGGGTGTGAAAATTTGGCTCAAATGATTGGACGATCATGTTATATATAAACAAACCGGACAGCGCTTTCTATAGCAGTTTTAGAAATGATACTGTATCCCTATTATTACGTTGGAACTCAGACAATGTCCCACTTATGTGATATATAAATAATCATAACTCCCAATTATTACGATCCTTAGATCGATATGCTGTGATATTCAATTTAGTTCTAGATTCACTCAATGAACCCTCAAAATTTACTATACTTGACAAGCAAATGGTATAGTGAAGTATAGATTAAATACTGCTTTAGCATGAACAAACACTTACATTAAAGTACATATCCCCATAATAAACGTAATTTGTGGCTGTTTTATTAACACAAGTCTCTGATTAGTTCGTACGACCATCTATCCTTACAATTTGCTCAAACGTATAGAGCTCTCATACATACATAGCGTATATTCAAAGGCGTATCCTTTCAATTGTCTCATCCAATCCCATTGAAGTTCAATCCTATTGGCTGATCCAATCAGCCAATAGAATTGAGCTCACATTCTATTGGCTGATTGCATCAGCCAATAGGATTTTTTCTACCTTAATTCCGATTGGCTGATAGAATTCTTTCAGCCAATCGGAATTCAAGGGACGCCGTCTTGGATGATGTCATTTAAAGGAACCTTCATTCTTCAGTTGGACTTTGTTTGAAGAGGATGCTCCGCGTCGGATGTCTTGAAGATGGAGCCACTCCGCGCCGGATGGATGAAGATAGAAGATGCTGCCTGGATGAAGACTTCTGCCCGTCTGGAGGACCTCTTCTTCCCGGCTTGGATGAAGACTTCTGCCCATCTGGAGGACCACTTCGCCTGGCTTCGTTGAGGACTTCGGCCCGGTTGGGTGAAGACTTCTCAAGGTAGGGTAATCTTCAAGGGGTTAGTGTTAGGTTTTATTAAGGGGGTATTGGGTGGGTTTTAGAGTAGGGTTGGGTGTGTGGGTGGTGGGTTTTAATGTTGGGGGGGTATTGTACTTTTTTTTACAGGTAATAGAGCTGATTACTTTGGGGTAATGCTCCGCAAAAGGCCCTTTTAAGGGCTATTTGTAATTTAGTATAGGGTAGGGCTTTTTATTATTTTGGGGGGCTTTTTAATTTTATTAAGGGGATTAGATTAGGTGTAATTAGTTTAAAAAACTTGTAATTATTTTATTATTTTCTGTAATTTAGTGGGGTTTTTTTCCTGTACTTTAGATATTTTTTAAAATTGTATTTAATTCTATTTAGTTTATGTAATTAATAATTTAATTATAGTGTAGTGTTAGGTGTTAGTGTAACTTAGGTTAGGATTTATTTTACAGGTAAATTTTAATTTATTTTAACTAGGTAGCTATTAAATAGTTAAAAACTATTTAATAACTATTCTACATAGTTAAAATAAATACTAAGTTGCCTATAAAATAAAAATAAACCCTAAGATAGCTACAATGTAAATATTAGTTATCTTGTAGCTATCTTATGGTTTATTTTATAGGTAAGTATTTATTTTTAAATAGGAATTATTTAGTTAATGATAGGAATATTTATTTAGATATATTTAAATTATATTTAAGTTAGGGGGGGTAGGTTTAGGGTTAGACTTAGGTTTAGGGATTAATACATTTAATATAGTGGCGGTGACGTTGGGGGCGGCAGATTAGGGGTTAATAAGTGTAGGTAGGTTGCGGCGACATTGGGGGCAGCAGATTAGGGGTTAAAAAATATAATGTAGGGTTTGGCAATGTTGGAGGCAGCAGATTAGGGGTTAATATGTATAATGTAGGTGGCGGCGGTGTCCGGAGCGGCAGATTAGGGGTTAATAATATTATGCAGGTGTCGGCGATGTCAGGGGTGGCAGATTAGGGGTTAATAAGTGTAAGATTAGGGGTGTTTAGACTCAGGGTTCATGTTAGGGTATTAGGTGTAGACATAAAAAGTATTTCCCCATAGGAATTAATGGGGCTGCGTTAGGAGCTTTACGCTGCTTTTTTGCAGGTGTTAGGTTTTTTTCAGCCGGCTCTCCCCCATTGATTACTATGGGGAAATTGTGCACAAGCACGTTTTGCCAACTCACCGCTACCGTAAGCAGCGCTGGTATTGAGGTGAGATGTGGAGCTACATTTTGCTCTCCCCTCACTTTTCTGCGGCTAACGCAGGGTTTGTAAAAACCTGTAATACCAGCGTTGTCTGTAGGTGAGCGGTGAGGGAAAACTGCTCGTTAGCACAGCACCCCTGTTAACGCAAAACTCATAATCTAGGTGTCTGTTTTTCATCCCCACAGTGAGCTTGGTTTCATCTAAAAACTGTACACAGTCCCTGTTAGAAATTATCACTGGTGCCGAATCTGTAATGCTCGTTGGATATTCCACTATCAGACCAAACTTAGCCAGTAGTCTTCTTATCCCAGTGTTAAGTGGAATGATAGGAAATATCCCAGAGCAGAGAGAGAGTTTGTAAAATGAGGTAAGCAGTACTCACAGCAGGCAGGACAGTACTCAGCGGCAACAGGAAAGTAATCCAGCAGTATGGCAGTTCAGGGGTAAACCAATATAATGGTCAGACAGGCAGAGTTAATCAACAGTTAAGCAATCCAGCAATGCAGTGGTTAAGGCAAGCAGAGTAGTCAAAACAGGCAGAGTTCATCAACGGTAAAGCAGTTCAGCAATTTGGGGGTTAAGGCAAGCAGAGTAGTCAAACAGGCAGAGTTCCGATCAGCCAATAGAATGCGAGCTCAATCTGATTGGCTGATTGGATCAGCCAATCGGATTGAACTTGAATCTGATTGGCTGATTCAATCAGCCAATCAGATTTTTCCTACCTTAATTCCAATTGGCTGATAGAATCCTATCAGCCAATCGGAATTGAAGGGACGCCATCTTGGATGACGTCCCTTAAAGGAGCCTTCATTCGTCGGTAGTCCGTCGGTAAAGAAGGATGTTCCGCGTCGGCGGGATGAAGATTGAAGACCCGGCTTGGAAGATGACATCGCCCGGATAGAAGACTTCTTCAGCGCCTCTTGGAAGATGACATCGCCCGAATGGAAGACTTCTTCAGCGCCGACTGGAGGATCACTTCATCGGATGGAAGATTTCTTCAGCGCCCCTTGGAGGATAACTTCTGCCGCTCCAGGTCTCCTCTTCGGTTCCATCGCTGCTCGGCTGAGTGAAGACGACTAAAGGTAGGATGATCTTCAGGGGATTAGTGTTAGGTTATTTTAAGGGGGGTTTGGGTTAGATTAGGGGTATGTGGGTGGTGGGTTTTAATGTTGGGGGGGTTGTATTTTTCTTTTACAGGCAAAAGAGCTGAATTCTTTGGGGCATGCCCCCACAAAAGGCCCTTTTTAGGGCTGGTAAGGTAAAAGAGCTTTGAACTTTTTTAATTTAGAATAGGGTAGGGCATTTTTTTATTTTGGGGGGCTTTGTTACTTTATTAGGGGGCTTAGATTAGGTGTAAGTAGCTTAAAATTGTTGTAATATTTTTTAAATGTTTGTAACTTATTTTTTTTATTTTTTGTAGCTTAGCTTTTCTTTTTTTTGTACTTTAGTTAGTTTATGTAATTGTATTTAATTGTAGTTATTTGTAGTTAATTTATTTAATTCATTTAAAGATAGTGTAGTGTTAGGTTTAATTGTAACTTAGGTTAGGATTTATTTTACAGGTAATTTTGTATTTCTTTTAGCTAGGTAGTTATTAAATAGTTAATAACTATTTAATAACTATTCTAACTAGCTAAAATAAATACAAAGTTACCTGTAAAATAAATATAAATCCTAAGATAGCTACAATGTAATTATTAATTACATTGTAGCTATCTTAGGGTTTATTTTACAGGTAAGTATTTAGTTTTAAATAGGAATAATTTATTTAAGTATAGTGTAGTGTTAGGTGTAATTGTAACTTAGGTTAGTTTTTATTTTACAGGTAAATTTCTCTTTATTTTAGCTAGGTAAGCTATTAAATAGTTAATAACTATCTAATAGCTATTGTACCTAGTTAAAATAAATTGAAAGTTACCTGTAAAATAAAAATAAATCCTAAGATAGCTACAATATAATTATTATTTATATTGTAGCTATATTAGGGTTTATTTTAAAGGTAAGTATTTAGTTTTAAATAGGATTAATTTAGTTCATAATAGAAATATTATTTAGATTTATTTTATTAATATTTAAGTTAGGGGGGTGTTAGGGTTAGTGTTAGACTTAGGTTTAGGGGTTAATAAATTTATTACAGTGGCGCCGGTGTAGGGGGGGCAGGATAGGGGTTAATAAATGTATTATAGGTGGCGACGGTGTAGGGGGGGGCAGGATAGGGGTTAATAAATTTAATATAGGTTGCGGGGGTCCGGGAGCGGCGGTTTAGGGGTTAAACTATTTATTTAGTTGTGGCGAGGTGCGGGATCGGCAGGATAGGGATTAATAACTTTATTATAGAGGGCGGCGGTATAGGGGGGGCAGGATAGGGGTTACTAGGTATAATGTAGGTGGCGGTGGGCTCCGGGAGCGGCGGTTTAGGGGTTAATATGTATAGAGTAGCTTGCGGTGGGCTCCGGGAGCGGCGGTTTAGGGGTTAACATATTTATTATAGTGTCGGTGGGCTCCAGGAGCGGCGGTTTAGGGGGTAATAACTTTATTTAGTTGCGGCGGTGTAGGGGGGGGACAGCTTAGGGGTGTTTAGACTCGGGGTACATGTTAGGGTGTTAGGTGTAGACAGCTCCCATAGAAATCAATGGGATGTCTGGCAGCAGCGAACTTGTACTTTCGCTATGGTCAGACTCCCATTGATTCCTATGGGATCCGCCGCCTCCAGGGTGGCGGTTTGAAAACCAGGTACGCTGGGCCGGAAAAGTGCAGAGCGTACCTGCTAGTTTTTTGATAACTAGCAAAAGTAGTCAGATTGTGCCGCACTTGTGTGCGGAACATCTGGAGTGACGTAAGAATCGATCTGTGTCGGACTGAGTCCGGCGGATCGAAGTTTACGTCACAAAATTCTACTTTTGCCGGTATCTAGGGCTTGATAACTAAGGCGAATCAGCCTCGCCACAAACACGCTGCGGAATTCCAGCGTATTTGAGGTTGACGGCTTGATAACTAGGCCCCCATGTGCTATTGTATTGTCTTGTTATGTTGCATTTGTTGATTATGCAAATCTACTCTGTTAACTGGTCCTTTAAGCAAACCACTGGCTGAAGGTTCTATATTACTTAGCTTCATATGTGTACCCTGCTCTGAATTCTACTTGCTACTGCTGTGCTAATGCAACTCTGTTACAAATTGTATTAGTCCCTTTAATATACAATGGTTTAGATTCATTAAGGGCATTTTTGAAAGTATAGTATTTCATGGTGTGATGTGGTGACAATAACATATATATTTAGAGGTTGTGTAATTAATAAAAAAGAGTTACAACATTATTGTTGTATCGATTTGAGCTGGGGCATTATAGGTATACAGTACGTGTGCATGATATGTAATTTCTGACTGTACATACCAGGTTCCTGCAATCCCAGTTTATACAGTGAAATCTTGCACAAGATACTGATCCACTTGTAATTTGGGCCAATGTGTGCTGTTCAACTGTCTTTCAAACTCCTGTAGCTTCCTGTGGAACATTGGTAAATTTTAGTCTTTTTTTTTTTATCCGCACAAATAGAATTTCTCATCTTCTACAAAGCTTAATTCTAAAAAATGATCACCACGCCAATCTGTTTAATGCTTCTGCCATTATTATTTACCTTATTACCTTACCTAATAATTATGCTCTGCTGCTCTTCTATGCTAGGCCCATAATGGCTTCCAGTAGCCCTCAGTGTCAAATTCAAAGATCTGCAGTAGTTTACTAGGTACCATATGGAGGAAACGTGAGACTACTAGACATCAAGGATGAATGTTTTTGCTTAAGGACAGGAATCCAGTGCTGCATCTGTTCCTAAGGCTCAATATTTTCTGTTAACATTTGAATATTAATGTTTCCTACTTACTCTTTTTGCCAGCAACAATTCTTCAAAGCAGTTGTCACACTTGCTGCTTGTCTCAGCGGTGATACTCCAGCTCACCTTCATCACTCTCCCTCATTAGACACGGTGTGTCTCAGACTTCAGTTACAAGCTAACTCTCAGCAACCGCAATTGATTCAGACCACACCTGCAACTTCCACCATTGTCTCACACACCTGCTCCAACTGATTCTCAGAGTTTGGATTAACTCACACCGCAAGTATTGCTTCCTCCGTTGTTAGACAAGCTGTGTCTCTCACTCCTGCTCTGGCTGACTCACGGTCACCAACGGCTGAGAGTACTCCCTACCGAATGTACCGCAAGTAGTAAAACTAACAAACTTACCTGCTTTATGTTATGCTGCTTTCATCTCACAGTTTTGCTAATCATCATTTGTCTTATAAGCTCATACGCTCTGTCTTTAACACAGCTTGTACAAAATATTCTATTGCTTGCTTGAAGGAATTGAATACCATTTGCTCACTAATACTTGTCTTTAAACTATGCTAATAACCAAAGGCTAGATTACGAGTTTTGCGTTATGAGGGGTGCAGTGCTAACTTGCACGTTATTGTCACCGCTCACTTCCCTACAGCGCTGGTATTACAGGTTTACAAAAACCCGGCGATATCAGGCAAAAAGTGAGTGTAGAGCAAAATTGTGCTCCATACCGCACTCAAATACCAGCGCTGCTGAAAGCTGCGGTGAGCTGGTTTTACGTGCTCGTGCACGATTTCCGCCATAGATATCAATGGGGAGAGCCGGCTGAAAAAAAGTCTAACACCTGCAAAAAAGCAGTGTAAAGCTCCATAACGCAGCCCCATTGATTCCTATGGGGAAACAAAATGTAATTTTACACCTAACACCCTAACATGCACCCCGAGTCTAAACACCCCTAATCTTACACTTATTAACCCCTAATCTGCCACCCCCGATATTGCCGACACCTACATTATACTTATTAACCCCTAATCTGCTGAACCTGACATCGCCGACACCTACATTATACTTTTTAACCCTTAATCTGCTGCCCTCAACATCGCAGACACCTACATTATATTTATTAACCCCTAATCTGCCGCCCCCAATGTCGCCGCAACCTACCTACACTTATTAACCCCTAATCTGTCGCCCCCAACGTCGCTGCTACTATAATACACATATTAACCGCTAAACCACCGTACTCCCACATCGCAAACACTAGTTAAATATTATTAACCCCTAATCTGCCGCCCCTAATATCACCGCCACCTACCTACATTTATTAACCCCTAATCTGCCGCCCCCAACGTCGCCACCACTATACTAAATTTATTAACCCCTAAACCTAAATCTAACTCTAACCCTAACACCCCCTAACTTAAATATAATTAAAATGAATCTAAATAAAACCTACTATCATTACCTAAATAATTCCTATTTAAAACGAAATACTTACCTGTAAAATAAACCCTAAGCTAGCTACAATATAACTAATAGTTACATTGCATCTAGCTTAGGGTTTATTTTTATTTTACAGGCAAGTTTGTATTTATTTTAACTAGGTAGACTAGTTAGTAAATAGTTATTAATTATTTACTAGCTACCTAGCTAAAATAAATACAAATTTACCTGTAAAATAAAACCTAACCCGTCTTACACTAACACCTAACCTTACACTACAATTAAATAAATTAGATTTATTAAATACAATTACCTGAATCACAAAACAAAACAAAACACTAAATTACACAAAATAAAAAAGAAATGATCAGATATTTAAACTAATTACACCTAATCTAATAGCCCTATCAAAATAAAAAAGCCCCCCCAAAATAAAAAAAACCCCTAGCCTAAACTAAACTACCAATAGCCCTTAAAAGGGCTTTTTGCGGGGCATTGCCCCAAAGAAATAAGCTCTTTTACCTGTAAAAAAATACAAACAACCCCCCAACAGTAAAACCCACCACCCGCAAAACCAACCCCACAAATAAAATCCTAACTAAAAAAACCTAAGCTCCCCATTGCCCTGAAAAGGGCATTTGGATGGGCATTGCCCTTAAAAGGGCATTTAGCTCTTTTTCCGCCCAAAATCCCTAATCGAAAAATAAAACCCACCCAATACACCCTTAGAAAAGCCTAACACTAACCCCTGAAGATCCACTTACAGTTTTTTAAGACCCGACATCCATTGTCAAGAAGCGGCAGAAGTCCTCATCGAAGCCGGCAGAAGTCTTCATCCAAGCGGCCAAAGTTTTCATCCAAGCCCGCAGAAGTCTTCATCCAGACGGCATCTTCTATCTCATCCATCCGGCGCAGAGCGGCTCCATCTTCAAGACATCCGGCGCGGAGCATCCTCTTCAATCGAAGTCTTCTTGCAGAATGAAGGTTCCTTTAAGTGACGTCATCCAAGATGGCGTCCCTTGAATTCCGATTGGCTGATAGAATTCTATCCTCAACTCCCTTGATAGTTTTTTCAGTGCAATGACCAGTCTGTATGAAGACTCAAATAAACAGATAGATGCAGAAAATAAACTACGCTCACTCCTCCTCTCTATTGCCTCTGTCTGTTGGAGTTCCTCAAGGCTCTGTCCTGGGTCTTCTACTCTTCTCTATTTACACTTCTTCACTGGGTAAACTTTTCAACAGCTATGGCTTCAGCTATCACCTCTATGCTGATGATACCCAGATCTACCTTTCCACCCCTACACTCTCTCCTTCTGTCAATTCTAACATCAGTGACTGCTTATCTGGCATTTCCTCCTGGATGGCCTCTCACCACCTAAAAATAAACATGTCCAAGACCGAACTACTTCTAATTCCCCCCTCTAACTCTACTCCAGTTTCAAATTTTTCTATCACTGTTGGCGGCACCACTATCCCCCCTTCACCCCAAGTCCGCTGCCTCGGAATCACACTTGACTCAAATCTGTCCTTTATTCCCCACATCCAACTGCTCTCTTCATCCTGCCGCAATCACCTACGCAATATCTCCAAAATGCATCCGTTTCTGAGTGCTGAAACTACTAAACAGTTAATCCACACCCTGGTAATTTCCCGACTTGACTACTGTAACAACTTACTAACGGGCCTCCCTCTCTCCCGACTCTCTCCCCTCCAATCGATCCCAAATGCATCTGCCAGGCTAATCCACCTCTCTCAATGCACTGTTTCTGCTGCACCTCTCTGTGAGTCCCTTCACTGGCTCCCCATTCACAGCAGAGTTAAATTCAAAATTCTTACCCTGACCTACAAAGCCCTCACCAATGCTGCCTCACCCTACATGTCCTCACTCATCAACAATTATTCTCCTGCCTGCCCCCTAAGATCCAACAATGACCTGCTTCTTGCACCCTCTACCATCACCTCCTCTCATGCTAGACTACAGGACTTCTCTCATGCGGCACCAACCCTCTGGAACGCACTTCCTCGAGCTGTCAGACTTGCCCCTAACCTCTCCTCCTTTAAACATTCCCTAAAGACCTTTCTGTTCAGGGAAGCTTATCACCCGACTTATTAACAAACTAACTTCACTTAACTAACAGTTGCCCTCTATCTCCTCACTAATATCATTCTCACCTTTGCAATCCCCACCTCCTGTTTCCCATCCTCCTACCCATCTAGATTGTAAATTCCCATGGGAATAGGGCACTCAATCCCCCCCCCTGTATTTGTCTGTAAATTTTTGTCTTTTATCGTATTGTTTCTCCATTACCCTTAGGCAGCGCTGCGGAATCTGTTGGCGCTTTATAAATAAAGAATAATAATAATAATAATAAAGCAGGGAAAACGCCCAGTAGAAGAATATATAACAGAGTTTCAAATGTGGTCAACAGATTCTCAATGGAATAACATAAGTTTGAAAAATCAATTTAGACTGGGTCTGTCTGAAGCTTTGAAGAATAAATTATCCCATATTGAGATGCCTGAAACACTTGAGACTCTTATCAAAACATGCATAACCATTGATCGAAGAATCAAAGAAAGAAGAGTAGAGAAGTGAACTCTAGAAACATACCCCAAGAGATCTAGCACCCTCACAATCGATAGGCCTGTACCTACATCTACTTCAATGGAGATTAGTGCCATGAAGGATCCACTGTTTCCCAAAGAGAAGACACACAGATGTCAAGACAATCTCTTTCTATATTGTGCGAGTAAAGATCATCTTCTCACAACTTGTCCCATTCTAACTCGACAGAAGAGGGGTAAGATTCATACCATTAATTCATGCAGATCATCTTCTAAAACTCACAATATCTTTGTCTTTTCAGTGGGATCAACTTCACATCCAGACTGACGCATTGATAGATACAAGAGCATATGGGTTATTTATGGCTTCAGAATTTGCTGATGTAAATAAAATACCCACCATCTTAAAACATCCACTTTTTATCACGGTTATTGATGGATCCTTTATCAAACAAGGGCCCATAACTCACAACACCATACCCCTTCTTCTAACAACACTTGATGGACACAATGAATATGGTACCTTTGATATCATTCCTACAGCTCTTCATTCTGTAATATTGGGTTACCCCTGGCTATCTAAACATAACTCAACCATAGATTGGACTAAAAATTCAATTAAACTTCAATCAGTATATTGCCAGAATACATGCTATCCACAGTTCTCCATATCTCATCTAGATGTTGCTATTCCACCTGTATACCAAGATCTTATGGATGTATTTGATATTAAGCAAGCAGAAAGCTTACAGCTGCATTGTATTTATGTCTGCCCAATTGATATCATATCTGGATCACAAATTCCATTTGAGAAAATCTATCCACTCTATCAACAGGAACTTCAACATTTACGAGAATATCTAGATAAGAATCTAAAAAAAGGCTTTATCACACCTTCAACTTCATCTGCTGCAGCAGGAATATTTTTCGTCACAAACAAAGATAAAGCACTCAATTACAGAGCTCTCAATTTAGTAACCATAAAAAAAAATTATCCTCTACCCCTAATACAAGAACTTCTCGAACAGTTAAACAAAGCCATCATTTAATGGAAGACAGCATTCAGGACCAGATACGGCTTGTATGAATATAAGGTAATGCCTTTTGGTTTATGCAATGCCCCAGCAAATTTTCAACATTTCATCAATGATATTTTTAGGGATCTGATGGATATTTATGTAATTATATACCTCAACGACATCCTCATCTATTCTAAAAATATTCAAGATCACAAGAAACATGTCCGATGGGTTCTCACATGACTACGTGACCACAGGCTCTTTGCAAAATTGGAAAAATGCCAATTCAATGTAACTAAGATTAAAGTGAATGTAAACTTACCTATACTCGTTAATACAATATTGTCAAACAATTCAAAATAGGGGGACTTTAATTCATGGTTTTTCCAAATTCTATTAATAAAGATTAAAAATGACCTTTTCCTCTCTGTTTTCTTGCCGCGCTTCCTCCGCCCGCCATATAGTCCCTCTCCATTTGAAAGATTGACAGCAACCATTGCGAATCAGCTTTTCTCCCCCCCGGGGCGTTCGACCCCTTTTTACATACGTCATGCGCTTCTTCTGCACATGCGTTAGACCATTATCTCCCTTCTAGAAGCAATGCTCATTCACGCTTTAAGTAACCTGGACTTTAACGCATGCGCATCAGTATGGCTGATTTCTGCGCATGCGTTTGAAAATTAGCTCACATACAGAAGCGATGAGCGTTTATGCTGTAAGAAAACCGGGCTCTAACGCATGCACAGACAAAGTATTGCTGGACTAAACGCAAGTGCATTAAGAATAGCTCCACTGGTGCGCACTTCATGGTGACGTATAGAGCGAGGGGGGCCGCTTTAAACGTCACCCTGTGAATAACACGGAAGTGCCGGGTGGGAGGAGGAAGATCAAAATCGGAAACAAGTTAGCATATATAATAAATACTAATTTATTTAGTTTTTAAAAACCTAGCAGTTTTAATACACATTATTAGCTGTTAAATGTGCACTGGAAAATTGGCGTCACTTACTAGAAGGCACCTCTAAGCCATTTTTGATCTACACAGACCACAAAAATCTCGAATATTTGAAAAGAAACAAAACTCTATCTTCACACCAAGTTAGATGGGGACTCTTCGTTGATCTTTTTGACTTTATACTCACATACTGTCCATGCACACATAACACCAAGGCTGAAGCTCTATCCAGACAACATGACAGTTATAGACCATGCTGAGCCCACACATATACATCTCGAAAAAATTGTTGGATCACTCTCCACCTTAGAAAAAGAAATTCTAAATTCATTGAAACGTGATCTTGATATACCATTAACAAGAATCACAAAAGATTCCTCTGGCTTAATTCACCATGATAATAAGTTAAATATACCAAAAAAACTACGATCTTCTATTCTCACTTATTTTTATGATACTCCTCTCTCTGGACTTTAAGGAGTCACTAAAACGAATTAACTAGTTCGGAGATACTTTTGGTGGCGTCAAATGGATCGAGATATACTCAATTAAATTAAAGGTTGTCACATCTGTGCTAGAAACAAGGTTGAACACAAAAAACCTTTTGGACTTCTAACTCCAATTCCAATCCCAGATATCCCATGGACAACAATATCGATGGACTTTATAGTTGAACTACCTCCATCACAAGGGTATAACACAATATTCGTTGTTATAGACCACCTAACAAGATTGGCTCATTTCATACCCATGAAACAATTACCAACAGCTAAAGAAACTGCAGATGAGTTTATCACACATATAGTCAGATTACATGGTTTACCTACTACCATTATATCCGATTGAGGAACACAATTCACTTCTCACTTCTGGAAGGCCTTATGTAAGTTACTGAAGATTGAACACAAACTCTCCACCTCATATCATCCACATACCAATGGCCTCACAGAGAGAATCAATCAAATTCTCGAACAATACCTTAGATGTTTCATCTCACATCTCCAAGATGATTGGTTACCTCTTTTAGCCATGGCTGAGTTCTCTTATAACAATTCTATGAACTCATCCATGAGAGTCAGTCCATATTTTGCCACTTACGGCTACCATCCAAATACTCTCTCCTCGTTCTCTACCCAACATAAGTCTCCAGCTGCAACTGACTATATGTCCAAACTAAAAGAAACACTGGATCTCTTAAAACTTCATCTATCAGAAGCGAAAGCTAAGCAAAAGCATTACTGATCTAAGACATAGACCTTCTCCTCAATACCGCATTGGAGATCTAGCCTGGTTATCCACAAAACACCTGAAAATAACAGTGCCATCAAGAAAATTGGCAAACCAATACATAGGACCATTTCCCATCAAATGAATTATAAATGAAAAAGCTGTTACTCTTACTCTTCCTGACTCATACAAGATTCATCCATCATTTCATGTTTCGCTATTAAAACCATATGTCCATGATCCACATTCAGCTTCTGTTAAAATTCCTTCACCACCTATCCAAATCGATGATAATGAAGAATGCGAGATACAAGATATACTTGATTCACGTATAAGACGAGGTCGCCTAGAGTACTTGGTTCAATGGAAAGGTTATGGTCCTGAAGAAAATTCCTGGATACCTCATAATGATGTTCATGCACCTGCAACTTCCACCATTGTTAGACACGTTGTGTCTCACACACCTGCTCCAACTGATTCTCAGAGTTTGGATTAACTCACACCGCAAGTATTGCTTCCTCCGTTGTAAAACACGCTATGTCTCTCACTCCTGCTCCAGCTGACTCACGGTCACCAACGGCTGAGAGCACTCCCTACCGAATGTACCGCAAATAGTAAAACTAACAAACTTACCTGCTTTCATCTCACAGTCTTGCTAATCATCATTTGTCTTATATGCTCATACGCTTCGTCTTTAACACAGCTTGTACAAAATATTCTATTGCTTGCTTGAAGACTGAATACAATTTGCTCACTAATACTTGTCTTTAAACTATGCTAATAACCAAGTGATTTATTATTATGAATTATCGATCCTGCAGCCTCATTTGAACACATTACATAAGACTGTCTGTATATTCTCTGCCAACTAAGTTCCTCAGATCTCTGTTTTTGTTCTCTGAGAACACTTATTTATATTTGTGTTCTAAGACAGAAACTGGTTAACTTTATTACAGACTATAATGTTACTTAATGGTACTCTGCTCACTTCCTAATATAAATGAGCAGAAGCTATATGTAGCTACAAATTCACTATTTATATCTAAGACTACTTATTCTGGGAGAAAGAAGTCAGGATTTTACAGATAGGCTCCTCCCTTTTTTTTTTTTTTTAAATAATTTTTTTATTGAGGTTATGTAAGAATACAAAAAAAGAAAACATCATACATTAACATGTTTGCAACAGTATATGCGCTTCAGACAGATGTGAATAAACATTTTTGATCATATAAAGACAAAAGAAATCATAGACAACAAAAATTGCAACAATGTCTGATATCAAATAAGTTTCTCAAACCTCTAGATTTTTATATATATATATATGTAAAACTGGCTGACTAGTGAGAAGGCCTCTCGTGGACCTATTTGGCTTGCTTTAAAATGAAACAATATATAAAATAGTCAGATCTGCGGCCACTATTGGGCCTAATAATAGCTCATAGTAAAAATATTATGGGTAGGGGAGGCGTTTCAGCGGATAAGCACCGCTTATTGAATAGGGGGGGGGGTGGAGTGAAGGGGCGGAGCCATATAAACATTTTTTCTAGAGTATCTAAGGGGCAGGTATAGGGCAGAATAACAGTGGGAATTCCATAGTATTGAAAAGCTTAATGTGTACTGGGGAACATCCTGGTTAGTAGTAAGTTAACTTTACTAAATAAGGAGAGCATTATCAAAGTGGGACCTACTCACAAGAGGGTCTACACGCTTTAATCAAGAATAGTAACAGTCACTAGACCTATAGGTAATAGAGTAGTCAAATCTCTGTTAGGCCAGAGTAAATATATGAGTTTAGACTATATAGTTACTGTGAGTGACACAGCAGGCTCCATTAGCTGAGATAGTAAGTTCAAATGTGACCCTTAATATGGGAAGTAAAACAACGCAACAATTAAAAAGATAGCTTTTAAAATAGGTTAGCTCTGGACTCCAAACAAATTTATATAAATCTACACAGCATATTGGTATAAATATAGAAGGGGTTAACTCTTCTGAGGAATGTAGATAATATGGAGGAGTTATAGGGATTAATAGTTGTCACATATATGTATAGTATATTGCAGTGAAGCCTAAAGACACTAGCTCTTGTATATATAATAATGACCTAGAATAGATCATAAGATCCACCCCTACAGGGTGAGTTTCATTATTGGGGTTCCATATTGGTCAAGGTAATAGTAACTAGCAGTCTCCACTGTTTAAGAACTTAAATAAAGCACGCAAAACCAGCCCAGACCTAGGCAACTTTTAGAACTATATGCAATGCTTAATATTCGAGTGTAAGCTAAATGTTAATCGAGAAAATAAATAGCATGGCCCAACATTAATAAGCATATGACAGTAAAAGTTCCAGTGGAAAACAAAATATAAGTTACGCAAGGCGCTTAACAGTAGATAGAAGCCTCAGACCACGTGGTTGCTACTCAGAACACCTCTATAGAATTTGAGGTGATCTGTGAGGTCTAATTATAGTGGATAACCTTGTGTTCCCAAAAACCTGGAAGGTTATATATTTAGCATACTGATCTACATGGTTCCACATATAAGCACCCTTCTAGAGGTTATTGAGCTGATTACATCATAGGTATATATGCGGGATCCATACCAATCCTGTGTGTATTCTTGTTATGGTCTGTTCTCCTATCTCCGTTGAACTAACACTGAAAGGGGTAGTTGGGAAGTCTAGTCTAAACATACATGGCATTTGAAAAACATTGCTTACTGGTTCAAGTAACATGTTTCCTTAGTACAATATATGAACAGTAACGAGCTCATGGAAGTATTAAATCCTATATGCCTGCCTTACGAAAGCTTAACAGTTAGAGATTTTATTAAAAAACAGTGCATTACCAATATTATCTATAAAGAATATAAAATGTGAACAAGTAGGTGAGAGACATAAGCATTAAATGTAGAGCTTATTCCCCATGTAGGCAGAAAGCCATAGCAAACTCTGCAATAAGGAATATAGAGAACCTACTGGTGTCTCCACATGCCACCAGGAAAAATAATGGTGTACATTATATCAACAAACACTTGTAAGAAAGATTATATACTTTCCTTGGTCAGACAGGTCTGTAAAATGTCATGTACTATCTAGATACAGATAGAATCTACTGCTAATGCCATGGATTCTGATGCTTTAATTGGTACAGCAAAATCAAAAGAGTATATTGTGTGGAAAGCTAACAGCATTAGACATTCATTCTAGAATAAAACTAAATCTCTGAGACATTTTAGCATCCCTAAAATCTGTTCATGTATAACAACTAGGCATATTACATATAAGTGCAAAGTAGGTATAGTGTAGCTCCCAAACAGGGATCCACATGTACATCACAGTATATAAGGAAGCTTACTATATTTGCAGTAGTACAGATTGACTGACGCCATATTGCTTAAAAAAAGATGAACCCCCAATAACGTACATTGTATACTCGTTAAAACAGACCCCTCAATAACACATAGAAAAAAGGTAGCACTGTCACATAAACAGATAGATAATGAACATCCAATATAGGCAAACTTTAACTACAGTCCTGAACATAGTCTTAACTTTTGTATCGTGTGAATAGCGACCATAGTTCACTAGGGAAGGCAAGGAGTTTCTTTACTCAACACCGACTCCAATACTGTCTATGTCAATGATATCAAGCAAGTCCACAGAATACATGTGGTATAGAGACTTGTACTTTAGGCAATGTAGCTTGTACTGCGCGAGCCAGGTGCCCAAAATATTGGGGCCGCAGAAATGAATTTACCCCACTCCAACTTTTAATTTCCTCCGTACACTATTGGAATGTTCTCTTCTTGTATGCGGTATCTGATTAACCATGTTCTTCACCGCAACCACTTTACCAACATAAGCCAGGAGGCCGGCTGCACCATCCTGGTCATTTGAAAGACAGAGTCCCGCGCCAAGGCTGGGTCGTTGTATTGGGGCCTTAACATCGCTAACACTTTGGGTATCACTTGATGGCGATTTTATTCCGCCTCTGCCCATCTCAGTCAGTGGCCAGCAGAGTTCGTTGTCAGAAGCTAAGTAAGTTGCGGCGGCTGTATTGGTTCGTGAGGTCTGAGTCTGCACCGGCTCAGCTCCCTTCTCCGCCATCTTGGATGTAGCCTCGTCATCTAAAGCGCAGGGATCCCTCATAATATGCGTGAGCTCAATGAAATTATCCTGCATCTGCCGATCCAGTCTGTTTATAAGCATCCGAATCTCCTCCATGCTTATTGTAAGCCAATCTCAAAGATATCCAGTGGGAATATAAATTCAGGCACTGTCTAATGTAGGCAGGGTGACTGTAGAGCAAGCGATCTCGGCCTCTAAGGTGCCAATGAATTCTTCATGATAAATTAGGCCAGCCGTAATATACATCGCAGATAGAGTGCCCAGTAGTTTGTAGCTGGTAGTTGGTGGTCGGTAGTTGAAGATATTCGAGTACTTTGCTGTAAATTTACAGTTTATTTAATTATAGTCCAGGAGCTCGGGAGATATGTGTCTGACTATCTCCGGCCCTGGCTCCTCCCTTTTTTGTAATCATTGGTGAATGTTGGATACGCCCTACGGTGCTGTCTTTCCATTGGCCCTCAGAGCTTGTCCCTCTGATTGGCTTGCTGGGAACATATGGCTATTCAATACTACAATTTCCCTTGGCTGCAATTCCTGCATAAACCACTAGATGGCAGCAGACAACCAGAAATGTAGTCTCACTATCAATACTGCCAACAGCAAACTATATCATTTAATTATATATTTAATATACTCACTATTTTCTGATATTAATAAACTATCGGCTAGATTACGAGTTTTGTGTTAGAGGCTATGCGGTGCTAAGAGCAGTTTTCTCTCACCGCTCACTTACATACAGCGCTGGTATTACGAGTTTTCAGAAACCCGTCATTAAAATACAAGAAGTGAGCAAAATTATGCTCCTTACCGCACTCCAATACCAGCGCTGCTTAAGTTAGCAGTGAGCTGGTGTAACGTGCTAGTGCACGATTTCCCCATAGGAATCAACGGGGAGAGCTGGCTGACAAAAAGTCTTACACCTGCAATAAAGCAGCGTAAAACTCACTAACGCAGCCCCATTGGTTCCTATGGGTAAATAAAATTATGTTTACACCTAATACCCTAACATGAACCCTGAGTCTAAACACCCCAAATCTTACACTTATTAACCCTTAATCTGCAGCCCCCAACATCGCCGACACCTACATTATATTATTAACCCCTAATCTGCTGCTCCGGACACCGCTGCCACCTACATTATACTTATTAACCCCTTATCTACTGCCCCCAACATCGCCACCACCTACATTATATTTATTAACCCCTAAACTGTCTTCCCCAATTTCGCCGCAACCTACCTACATTTATTAACCCCTAATCTGCTGCCCCCAACGTCGCCGCCACTATAATAAACATATTAACCCCTAAACCTAAGTCTAACCCTAAACCTAACACCCACTAACTTAAATATAATTGAAATAAATCTAAATCAATATTCCTATCATTAACTGCATTATTCCTATTTAAAACTAAATACTTACCTATAAAATAAACCCTAAGCTAGCTACAATATAACTAATAGTTACATTGTAGCTATCTTAGGGTTTATTTTGTATTTATTTTAACTAGGTAGAATAGTTATTAAATAGTTATTAACTATTCAATAACTACCTAGCTAAAATAAATACAAATTTACCTGTAAAATAAAACCTAACCTAAGTTACACAAACACCTAATACTACAATATAATTAAATAAATTAACGCAATTAAATTCAATTACCTAAATTAAATTAGCTAAAGTACAAAAACAAACAAACAAACACTAAATTACAGAAAATAATAAACAAATTACAAATTACAGATATTTAAACTAATTACACCTAATCTAATAGCCCTATTAAAATAATAAAGCCCCCCCCAAAAAAAACCTAGCCTAAACTAAACTACCAATAGCCCTTAAAAGGGCCTTTTGTGGGGCATTGCCCCAAAGTAATCAGCTCTTTTACCTGTAAAAAAAAATACAAACAACCCCCCCAACAGTAAAACCCACCACCAACACAACCAACCCCCCAAATAAAATACTAGCTAAAAAAATCTAAGCTCCCCATTGCCCTGAAAAGGGCATTGCCCTTAAAAGGGCAGTTAGCTCTATTGCAGCCCAAAGTCCCAAACCTAAAAATAAAACCCACCCAATACACCCTTAAAAAAACCAAACACTAACCCCCTGAAGATCGACTTACCGGGAGACGTCTTCATCCAAGCCGGGCCAAAGTCCTCAACGAAGCCGGGAGAAGTCTTCATCCAAGCCGTGCGAAGTGATCCTCCAGGCGGGCAGAAGTCTTCATCCAGACGGCATCTTCTATCTTCATCCAGACGGCATCTTCTATCTTCACCCATCCAGCGAGGAGCGGGTCCATCTTCAAGACATCCGACGCGGAGCATCCTCTTATTCTATCAGCCAATTGGAATTAAGGTAGAAAAAAATCCTATTGGCTGATGCAATCGAGCTAACTTTTCAGGGCAATGGGGAGCTTAGTTTTTTTAGGTACTATTTTATTTGGGGGGTTGGTTGTGTGGGTGGTGGGTTTTACTGTTGGGGGGGTTGTTTGTATTTTTTTACAGGTAAAAGAGCTGATTACTTTGGGGCAACGCCCCGCAAAAGGCCCCTTTAAGGGCTATTGGTAGTTTAGTTTAGGCTAGTTTTTTTTTTTGGGGGGGGGGCTTTTTTTATTTTAATAGGGCTATTAGATTAGGTGTAATTAGTTTAAATATCTGTAATTTGTTAATTTAATTTAATTTAGGTAATTGTATTTAATTTAGTTAATTTATTTAATTATAGTGTAGTGTTAGGTGTTAGTGTAACTTAGGTTAGGTTTTATTTTACAGGTACTTTTGTATTTATTTTAGCAAGGTAGTTATTAAATAGTTAATAACTATTTAATAACTATTGTACCACGTTAAAACAAATACAAACTTGCCTGTAAAATAAAAATAACCAATCAGATTGAGCTCGCATTCTATTGGCTGATCGGAACAGCCAATAGAATGCGAGCTCAATCTGATTGGCTGATTGGATCAGCCAATTGGATTGAACTTGATTCTGATTGGCTGATTCCATCAGCCAATCAGAATATTCCTACCTTAATTCCGATTGGCTGATAGAATCCTATCAGCCAATCGGAATTCGAGGGACGCCATCTTGGATGACGTCCCTTAAAGGAACCGTCATTCTTCAGTTGGACGTCGCCGGATGAAGATGGGTCCGCGGTGGAGGTCTTCAGGATGGAGCCGGTCCTCATCGGATGAAGATAGAAGATGCCGCTTGGAAGATGATGGTTGCCGGTCCGGATCTACTCTTCTTCCCGGATAGGATGAAGACTTTGGACCCTCTTCTGGACTTCTTCAGTGGATGTCTAGCCCCCGCTTGGGTTGGATGAAGATATCGGAGCCAGGACGGATCGGTGATACCCGGTGAGGTGAAGACAAGGTAGGATAATCTTCAGGGGCTTAGTGTTAGGTTTATTTAAGGGGGGTTTGGGTTAGATTAGGGGTATGTGGGTGGTGGGTTGTAATGTTGGGGGGGGTATTGTATGTTTTTTTTTACAGGCAAAAGAGCTGAACTTCTTGGGGCATGCCCCGCAAAGGGCCCTGTTCAGGGCTGGTAAGGTAAAAGAGCTTTGAACTTTAGTAATTTAGAATAGGGTAGGGCATTTTTTATTTTGGGGGGCTTTGTTATTTTATTAGGGGGCTTAGAGTAGGTGTAATTAGTTTAAAATTGTTGTAAGATTTTCCTTATGTTTGTGAATATTTTTTTATTTTTTGTAACTTAGTTCTTTTTTATTTTTTGTACTTTAGTTAGTTTATTTCATTGTAGTTATTTGTAGGTATTGTATTTAATTTATTTATTGATAGTGTAGTGTTAGGTTTAATTGTAGATAATTGTAGATATTTTATTTAATTAATTTAATGATAGTGTAGTGTTAGGTTTAATTGTAACTTAGGTTAGGATTTATTTTACAGGTAATTTTGTAATTATTTTAACTAGGTAACTATTAAATAGTTCTTAACTATTTAATAGCTATTGTACCTGGTTAAAATAATTACAAAGTTACCTGTAAAATAAATATTAATCCTAAAATAGCTATAATATAATTATAATTTATATTGTAGCTTTATTAGGATTTATTTTACAGGTAAGTATTTAGCTTTAAATAGGAATAATTTATTTAATAAGAGATAATTAATTTCATTAGATGTAAATTATATTTAACTTAGGGGGGTGTTAGTGTTAGGGTTAGACTTAGCTTTAGGGGTTAATACATTTATTAGAATAGCGGTGAGCTCCAGTCGGCAGATTAGGGGTTAATAATTGAAGTTAGGTGTCGGCGATGTTAGGGAGGGCAGATTAGGGGTTAATACTATTTATTATAGGGTTAGTGAGGCGGATTAGGGGTTAATAACTTTATTATAGTAGCGCTCAGGTCCGGTCGGCAGATTAGGGGTTAATAAGTGTAGGCAGGTGGAGGCGACGTTGTGGGGGGCAGATTAGGGGTTAATAAATATAATATAGGGGTCGGCGGTGTTAGGGGCAGCAGATTAGGGGTACATAAGGATAATGTAAGTAGCGGCGGTTTACGGAGCGGCAGATTAGGGGTTAAAAATAATATGCAGGGGTCAGCGATAGTGGGGGCGGCAGATTAGGGGTTAATAAGTGTAAGGCTAGGGGTGTTTAGACTCGGGGTACATGTTAGGGTGTTAGGTGCAGACGTAGGAAGTGTTTCCCCATAGCAAACAATGGGGCTGCGTTAGGAGCTGAACGCGGCTTTTTTGCAGGTGTTAGGTTTTTTTTCAGCTCAAACAGCCCCATTGTTTTCTATGGGGGAATCGTGCACGAGCACGTTTTTGAGGCTGGCCGTGTCCGTAAGCTACTCTGGTATCGAGAGTTGAAGCTGCGTTAAATATGCTCTACGCTCCTTTTTTGGAGCCTAACGCAGCCTTTATGTGGACTCTCAATACCAGAGTTATTTTTATGGTGCGGCCAGAAAAAAGCCGGCGTTAGATTTTCGGGTCGTTACCGACAAAACTCTAAATCTAGCCGTAAGATAGCTACAATGTAACAATTAGTTATATTGTAGCTAGCTTAGGTTTATTTTATAGGTAAGTATTTAGTTTTAAATAGGAATAATTTAGTTAATGATAGGAATATTTATTTAGATTTATTTTAATTATATTTAAGTTAGTGAGTGTTAGGTTTAGGGTTAGACTTAGGTTTAGGGGTTAATAACTTTAATATAGTGGCGGCGACGTTGGGGGCGGCAGATTAGGAGTTAATAAATATAATGTAGGTGTCGGCGATGTTGGGGGCAGCAGATTAGGGGTTAATACATATAATGTAGGTGGCGGCGGTGTCCGGAGCGGCAGATTAAGAGTTAAAATTTTTATTATAGTGTTTGCGATGCGGGAGGGCCTCGGTTTAGGGGTTAATAGGTAGTAGTCGCCCCAACCTACCTACATTTATTAACCCCTAATCTGCCGCCCCCAATGTCACCGCCACTATACTGAATGTATTAACCCCTAAACCTAAGTCTAACCCTAACCCTAACACCCCCTAACTTAAATATAATTACAATAAATCTAAATAAATATTAATATTATTACCTAAATAATTCCTATTTAAAACTAAATAAAATAAACCCTAAGCTAGCTATAATATAACTAATAGTTATAGTTTGTATTTATTTTAACTAGGTAGAATAGTTACTAAATAGTTATTAACTATTTACTAACTACCTAGCTAAAATAAATACAAAAGTACCTGTAAAATAAAACCTAACCTCAATTACAATAACACCTAACACTACACTACAATTAAATAAATTAATTAAATTAAAAACAATTAAATAAATTAAATTAAATTAGCTAAATAACAAAAAAAAAAAAACACTAAATGACAGAAAATAAAAACAAAATACAGATCTTTAAACTAATTACACCTAATCTAATAGCCCTATCAAAATAAAAAAGCCCCCCCAAAATAAAAAAAACCCTAGCCTAAACTAAACTATCAATAGCCCTTAAAAGGGCCTTTTGCGGGGCATTGCCCCAAAGTAATCAGCTCTTTTACCTGTAAAAAAAATACAAACAACCCCCCAACAGTAAAATCCACCACCCGGGGGGCGGAGCCTACAGCTGTAGCAGCAGGACGTGTCTTGTGGGAGTTCCTGGTTCTATCATAGGGTTTTATGCAATATTTTATTGTTTTCTATAAGGAAAGTATATCATTCTGTGACTAGAGACCAGCAGACTGCTATAGGATTCAAGAAATTGATAATCCTGGGGGAAATTCTTTGGATTCACATCTCTGCCTATGCTCTGCAGTTAGGCCACGCGGCTGCTGCATTCATCTGGTGTCTGGCAGTTCGTGGAGCCGGGGCTACCGCATATTCCCCCCCCTAGGTGACTGGGGTTACGAGCAGTACTAATTACTGCTACTACTGCAAATTGTTCCTACAATTACACGGTAATATGAGGGCGCCTAGAGATGCCATTACTGCACAGGACATGCAACGCATACTACAAGAAAATTTTTTGAGCCTATCTAAAAGTATAAATAATGCCTGGAACAACACTCCTGCATGCCAGAGGTCAGACACAGCTCCCATGGACAGCGGAGTGGTAACCTTGGACACCGTAGAGAGTACTGCAGGGAACGTGCTGGAAAAGGCTCTGACTACTGAAGTATACACAGCACCCAAGAACCCGCAGGAGACTAGGCGGATAACGGCAGTGCCGGAACAAGCAGAACGCTCTGCCGCACCTCCAGGGGTCGGAGTGACGAGACGGCCTGTTTATGTGAAGATGGCTGATCTGTTAGATGAGACTAGCCAAATGCCCGCAGATGTACCGGTAATTGGCGTAAGACGGCTCGATAAGCAAATCCAGCCCGGCATGGCCGCAGGAACAGGGAAGGGCCTAACTACAACACTGCCCAGAAAAATAGATAATGCACCTCAATCGGAGAAACTTCCCTCTTCTATCCCAAGGCATCAAGAGAACCACTGTTTGCCGATTATAAAGAAAGGTAATTTAACTGACCGATACATTCTTCCTACGAGAGCCCTCAGAGACTGGCGACAAGGTATTGGGTAGGCTGCTCTTTTCATGGAAGACCAGATAATAGTCGAGCCTGGGTTACACATATCTTGCTCAGATGGCTACATGGCAGGTACTAGCCCTTACGGTGACTTTATAAGAAAACTTTATTTGAATCCACATTGGGACCTATTTCACTTTGGCTTCACATAACATTACCCTTCGAGAATAGTTCTCTGTCCCCAGAGAGTTACTCTCTATTAATGATGGCGTTTTTGCCTGATTTTTGGGGGAAACCTATTCTCCCTTCCTTGTTATATAGGCTTGTTCATTTATAGGTCTGTTCAACTGGTTCATAGTTTATAAGTATGCGTGTTGAATTATCATTTAGAACTTCCAGCTGTGCTAGGTCTTGCTTTTATATAGTTTATTATAAGAGATTGTTTGTATCCTTATTTCTATATACCATGTTTACAGGACCATATCTGCATGAATAGCCCAGAGTTTAGTTACTTAAATCATGCTAGGCCTAGCCTTTGTATATTTTACTATTGGAGATCACCTGTGTAGTTATTTGTGCATGTTATGTTTAGAGTATTATATATGTATGAGCAGTCCAAGGTCTTGATGCTCATACCCTGCTAGGTTTTGCCTTTATATATCTTGCTGTTATTGTTTAACTTGAAGATGCCCCTGTACCATGGTATTTATTTATATCAACTAGATGATTCCACAATATATAAGTGGACACCGGTATATATTTCTGCATAAATTACCTTTGGCCCCCTATAGCCCACATGCCATTCTTAACCCTTCTACGCCTTTGTGCTACTTGGACACTAGAGTTGTGCTCAAAATGGTGGCTTAGGAGTGTTCCTGTTGATTCTAAAAATGGATTTTGCCCATGCCCATAACATTAGGTGCCTGACATATTTTCACTCTTTGTAACACTTAAGTGTAAACACTTACTAACTTTTTGGTCCATAAGCGACCACTCTACATATCAAATTTTAATCACCAAGTTCTAAGGTCCAAAAGTGACCGTATCTATCATTAGGGTCCCCTTTATTGAGTTACTCATGTTTACATGGGCCCATAAGTGGCCTTTTGAGGTTTTGGGGGCGCACATACAGTATATTTGTTAAAACCATAAAATGAGGTCCATTACTAGCGTTCAGTAGCTTTCTGTGTGATGATGTTAGGTTGCCTTCTATTTATTATAGTAATCCTTTGTTTGTATTTGCAAGTCATAATCGTGCAACTCAATGTATATGTTGTTTTTGCTATTGAACATCTAATTGGAGCTGTATCTTTGAACAACCTCAATAAAAAAACTTTAAAAAAAAAAAAAAAAAAAAAATCCACCACCCACATAACCAACTCCCCAAATAAAATACTAACTAAAAAAACCTAAGCTCCCCATTGCCCTGAAAAGAGCATTTGGATGGGCATTGCCCTTAAAAGGGCATTTAGCTCTATTGCAGCCCAAATCCCTAACCTAAAAAATAAACCCACCCAATACACCCTTAAAAAACCTAAAACTAACCCCCTGAAGATCGACTTACAGTTCTGAAGACCGGACATCCATCCTCAAGGAAGCGGCAGAAGTCTTCATCCAACCGGGCCAAAGTCCTCAACGAAGCCGGGAGAAGTCTTCATCCAAGCCGGGTGAAGTGGTCCTCCAGACAGGCAGAAGTCTTCATTCAGACGGCATCTTCTATCTTCATCCATCCGACGCGGAGCGGGTCCATCTTCAAGACATCCGACGCAGAGCATCTTCTTCATCCGGAGTCTTCTTACTGAATGACGGTTCCTTTAAATGATTATTCATTCAAGATGGCGTCCCTTAGATTCTGATTGGCTGATAGAATTCTATCAGTCAATCGGAATTAAGGTAGAAAAAATCCTATTGACTGATGCAATCAGCCAATAGGATTGAAGTTCAATCCTATTGGCTGATCCAATCAGCCAATAGGATTGAGCTCGCATTCTATTTGCTGTTCCAATCAGCATTGTACCTATAAAACTACTGACTTTAGAATGCGTTACGGATCTTGGAGATAGAGGGTGTACCGCTCACTTTTTGGCCTCCCAGGACAGACTCGTAATACCAGAGCTATGGAAGTCCTATAGAAAAAAGGGTTTACAAAGTTTACGTAACTCGTTTTGCGGTAAGGCCAAAGAAGTGTACGGTGCCACTAAACCTGCAAGACTCGTAATAGCAGCGGTAGTGAAAAAGCAGCGTTAGGACCTGTTAACGCTGCTTTTTCAGCCTAACGCACAACTCGTAATCTAGCCGTAAATTTTTACCAAGTCTGGGAAATAGGAGATTTTGTGTATCCCAATCAGCAGGAGATAATCAACTCTTGCATATACTTAAGCTTCAAAGGAAATCCAGTGAGCCATTGTGTTAAATTATCACATGTCTGTTAGCTCATAATATCTTGAAATTCTGTTAGCTTATCTGAAAATAGTGCAGAATTTCATCTTCAACATCCCAGGGTATATTCTGGCTTGGGTAATTATCAGATCCATGTAATGACCCCATTTGGAGTTATGAGCTTCAAAGGCTTAATTAGTGATTGAACAATTGTATAATTTAGCATATTTAGTGGGTAGGGGAAGAAAAGTTTAAGCTGAATCCTGATATGTAATGAGCAAGGCATCTCATGTCTGAACCTCAGATTTGCAATATACAGAATGTATCCAGCAAATGGTATTAAGCATGCTCAAACTTAATATTTGATAGATCGCATACTTACTTTATCTTATTATATAGATATGTATTATCCACTGACATTTCACAGATACCCTGATATCAGCATACAAATGATATTGAAACCCATGGGACTTTATTAAGGAACCTAATGATGACGTGTAGATTGAAATGAGAAGGGGACCGAGGACAGAACCTTGAGGTACCCCAACAGAAAGTGGTAACGGGGCAGAGGATGCTCCGGAGAAGGCTACACTGAATGTATGGTTAGACAGATAGGAAGAGAAACACAAGAGAGCTGTGTCGCAGATGCCGAATGATTGGAGGGTTTGGAGCAAAAGAGGGTGGTCAACAGTGTCAAAGGCTGCAGACAGGTCAAGGAGGATAAGCAGAGAGAACTGGCCTTTGGATTTTGCTGTAAGTAGGTTGTTGGTAACCTTAACAATTGCTGTCTCTGTAGAGTGATGGGGATGAAATCCAGATTGCAGTGGGTCAAGAAGAGAGTTTAGTGTAAGGAAATGGGATAGACGTGCATATACTAGCTTTTCGAGGAGCTTTGAGGCAAGAGGGAGTAGGGAAATAGGGCGGTAGTTGGATGGGGAGGTTCGATCAAGGGAAGGTTTTTTGAGGATAGGTGTGACCAGTGTATGTTTAAGAGATGAGGGAAATATACCAGTGCTGAGGGATAGGTTGAAAATGTGTGTGAGTATGGGGGTTAGGGTAGAAGAGAGGGAGGGGGGTAGCTTTGAGGGGATGGGGTCGAGGGGACAGGTAGTGAGGTGGGAGGACAGTATAAGGGCAGAAATGTCATCCTTGTTAACAGGGGCAAAAGAGCTACCTTTTTAGATACTTGGGTTTTAGATGATTGTGAGCTTTTGAGGGCGTGGGAGATTGGTAGTATGTTGAGAGCTGATTTAATTTCTGATGGAGTCAATTTTGTTATTGAAGTGGCTTGCAAATTCTTGCGCTGAGAGAGAAGTTGTATTAGGAGGTGGGGGTGGGCGGAGAAGAGTATTGAACGTTGCAAACCGACGTTTTGGGTTAGAGGAAAGAGTAGAGATGAGGTTAGAGAAGTATTGTTGCTTGTAAATATTATGGGCAGAATAGTAGGAGTTCAGGATAAACTTGTAGTGAAGAAAGTCAGCTGAACTCTGAGATTTCCTCCAGTGTTGCTCAGCAGTACGGGAACATCTGCATAGGTACCGTGTAAGAGGAGTATGCCAGGGCTGAGGATGAGAGTGTGGTTTCTGAGCTATGCTTGGAGGGGCCAGATTGTCAATGACCGATGTAAGAGTGGAGTTATAATGGCAGATAGATTGGTCAGGGCAGGAAAAGGAGGTGGTGGATGAGAGGAGAGGTTTGAGAGAGCTAGCGAGCTGTTGCAAATCTAATGACTTAGTGCTTCTGTGAAGTTTGGTGTGAGGGGTAGAGGGAGGCAGAGTTGTAGGGAGGGAAGTGATGTTGCAAGTTAGGAGATGATGGTCAGAGAGAGGAAAAGGGGAGTTTGTGAAATTTGAGATAGTGCATCGATAGGTGAAAATCAGATAATGGGAGTGACCATCTTTGTGAGTGGGAGAGTCAGTCCATTGTGACAGGCCGAAAGAGGAAGTGAGTTGAAGAAGTTGTTTTGCAGAGGAGGCAGTGGGATTGTCAAGAGGGATGTTGAAGTCACCAAGAATGAGGGCAGGGGTGTCGGAGGAAAGGAAATAAGGGAGTCAGGCAACAAAGTGATCTTAAAATTGAGTTGGGGAGCCAGGGGAGCGGTATATGACTGCAACACATATAGAAAGGGAAGAGAATAAACAAATCATGTGTGCTTCAAATGAAGAAAATGTGATGGAAGAGAAGGACTGTATTTGTTGAAAGGTGCAACGAGAGGAACGTAAAGTATCAAAACCACCTCCTTGTCTATTGCCAGACCTAGGAGTGTGGCTGAAATAGAGACCACTATGTGACAGTGCAGCAGTGGGTGCTGTGTCTGAAGCAGAGAGCAGAAGGTTAAGAGAGTGGGATATAAAGAGATCATGGATAGAAGTGAGCTTGTTGCAAACAGAGCGAGAGTTCCAGAGTGCACATGTGAAGGGGGAGGTGGGTTTAGATGAAAGAGGAATGAGATTAAGGTTACCAGAGTTTTGTTTATGAAGTCTATTGAAAGGCACACATGGATGTGCAAGGGTAGGAAGTTGTGGGGGACCAGGATTAGTGGAGATGTTACTAATTAAATAATTTAATTAAGAAAATTGTAAAGCTAGGTGCAAATGTCCATCTAGGAAGGGACCCAGTGACTGAGTAATGAATTAGGGAGACTAACCCAACACACTAAGTAGAACCTAGGTTGTGACCCACAGCACAGTAGGAGGAAAACCGTTTTATACGTTGTAGTCTTTAGGCAGGTGACAGGATCAATTCAGGGAAAAGAGTCGCATTTAATTTAACAGGTCATTTCAGGCAAATTGTTGCAACAGTTTGGCAGCAAAGTACATAGGGTAATCAAAAAGGGGTAGTTAGGTTCGGACAATGAAAGGCTGTAACAGAAGCTTCAAGCTGAATAGTACACACCCTGGTAGCAAACTACACAAACGGTCATTAGGTCATATGGAATGCCGGAATAAATTGACATGAAGGCAGCAAACAGTGATGTAAAGTGATCAAGCCCAAAACAAACCTTATTTCCAGATAACAGTTTGGCGTGACAAAAATGTTACTTCTATAACTATTGATGAAGAATATATATTAGTTGTAATAGCCAGAAATGTAATTTATTTTAAAGACATTTCACAGGAAAAAGTTAAATTTGTTAAAAAAGATATTTCTAAAGTTATTTAAATATATTTTTTGCCAATGTGATTAAAATGTTAACACTAATGCCAATACTGGAGGTGCTAGAAGATATTTTTTTTCAGGAAAGAAATAAAAAATAATAAAGAAAATACATTTATAGATTAAGGCTGAAATTAATGCATAATGCAGTTGAAACAGCTGCAGAATACTTTCTTGTTCATGTTCAATCAATATTCTGAAAGGTTTTCCAATATTTTCTCTGGCTATTTCTTGACAGAATTACAGTTTCAACAATTCACTTTACACTGAAAGCACTGAAACAAGTGATGGTTGGATGTTATAAACTGAATCCCATTAGAAAACATTTGAAATCATATACAAATACATCATATATCATCATGAGTGTTTTTTTATTTATTTTAATAGATTTAGTTGCTATTTCAATTAACAAGTGAAACTCTTAAATCAATTTGTAAAACGCTCAAGTTACACGTGAAATTTACTGATGTGAGAGGGATATTATGGCTGACTTTTCATATAGATTTTGCAAAGATTTTGAGAGACCATTTTAAGAATAAAATATGTGAAGCTAAAGCAAATTTAATACATGATAGATAATACATGGAATATATATTGTATGATATGTTTAAAAAGTTCATTAAAAAGGTCATGAAACACTTTGAAGCTGTAAAGAATGTTTAATTCTGCATAGTAACTCCTCACATTCAGTCCTTGGCTAAAGCCTGCCGCTTCCACCTTAAAAACATCTCTAAAATTAGACATTTCCTTACACAAGATTTGTATCCATTCTCTCATCCTTTCCCGCCTCGACTATTGCAACTATAGCTGCCGCCTAGCTCCTTTACAATCCTGCACCTCTCTGACAATCCCTTCACTGGCTTCCTCTTGCCTCCAGGATTAAACACAAAATCCTCACTCTGATATACAAAGCCCTCAACTGAACTGCCCCCCCTACATTTCAGACCTTGTCTCCAGATACTCTTCCTCCCGTCCCCTTCGCTCTGCTCACAATCTCCTGCTCTCCTCCTCTCTTGTTACTTCCTGTTTACAGGACTTCTCCAGACTGGCTCCCATCTTGTGGAACTCTCTGCCTCCCTCCTCAAGACTCTCCCCTAGTTTTAACAGCTTCAAGCATTACCTAAATACTATTCAGGGATGCATACAACCTACACTTACCTTTCCTAACTCCATTGCTTTCCCCTTGAACCCCTTAGAATGTAAGTCTATGAGCCCAGCTATTTGTAGATCGCCTTCATAAGAGCCGACTACAGCAGTGCAACTCTCGGCAAGGCCCTCTACCCATTTGATCCCTATAAATGTTATCTTGAATACCGCCTATGTTTATAGCGCTGTGGAATACCTGATAATAGTAATACCTGATAATAATAAAATAAAATGATAGTAAAAAAAACCTTTTGCAATATACTCTATCTATCTATATATATATATATATTTATATCTATATATCTCTACCTATATATTTATCTATCACCTAGATTACGAGTTTTTCGCTAAAGAGGGTGTGAAACTAGCGCCATAATATTTGCGTTATTGCACTCTCCATAGCGCTGCCATTACGAGTTACTGAAAAGCCTCCTTGTGCTGTGCGTTATGGTGCTTTAAGCTCCGTACCGCACAAAAGCCAAGGGCTGAGTTTACATGCTTGTGCACACTTTCCCCCATAGACATCAGTGGGGAGAGAGTGTTAGAAAAAAAATACCTGCGATCGCGGAATGGAGATCGTCGTAACGCAACCTTGTTGATGTCTATGGGGAAAAGAAAGTTACATTTAAACCTAACACCCTAACATAAACCTCTAGTCTAAACACCCCTAATTCACCACTCCCCGACATCGCTGACACTAAATAAAATAATTAACCCCTAATCCACCGCTCCCCGACCTCAAATAAAGTTATTAACCCCCTAATCCGTCACTCCCCTACATCAACAACACTAAATATAATTATTTACCACTATTCCGCCGCTCCCCGACATCTCCGACTCCCCTAAACCTCCAGCCCCCCTCATCGTAACTACTAAGCTAAACCTATTAACCCCTAAACCGCCACACCCCACATTGCAAAACACTAAATTAAACTATTAAACCCTAAACCTAACACCCCTTAACTTTAAATTAAAATATAACTATCTTAAAAGAAATAAAAATGTACCGGTAAAATAAAAAAAAACTAAGTTTAAACTATAAATTAACCTTACATAACTATTCTAATAAAATTAAGAAAACTACCAATTAAAAAAATCTAAATTACAAATTAAAAAAAAAAACTAACACTACGAAAAAATAAAAAAATCTAAAATTACAAAAAATAATAAACACTAAATTACGAAAAATAAATTGTAAACTTACAAAAAATAATAAAAAAATATCAAAAATAAAAACAATTACACCTAATCTAATAGCCCTATAAAAATAAAAATACCCCCTAACCTACAATAAACTACCAATAGCCCTTAAAAGGGCCCTTTGTAGGGCATTTCCCTAAGTTAAACAGCTCTTTTACCAAAAAAAAATGACTAAGCCCCCTCTAAAAGTAAACCCCCCCCGCCCAACCAACCCCCAAAAATAATATCCAGGACAACAAAGACATCCTGCTCGGAGCGTCCTCTTCATTTTGTTTCAAAATGGCGTACCTTGCATTCCAATTGGCTGATTTGATTGTTCAAAACAGCCAATAGGATTTCAGAATAGTTTAATTTAGAAAATTTTAATTTAGTGTTTTGCGATGTGGGGAGGCCGGCGGTTTAGGGGTTCATAGGTTTAGTAGTTACGATGTAGGGGGCTGAAGGTTTAGGGGTTAATACTTTATTATAGTGTTGGCGATGTGGAGGGGCGGCGGTTTAGGGATTAATAGGCTTATTTAGCTGTCGGAGATGTCGGGGGTGGCGGATTAGGGGTTAATAGGTTTTTTTAATAGTCACAATGTGGGTGGGCGGCAGATTACGGATTAATATGTTTAATATAGTGTTTGTGATGTGGGAGGGTGGCGGTTTAGGGGTTAATCTGTAGTTTATGGATGCTAGTGTACTTTGTAACATTTTAGTTAGGAGTTTTGTGAAACATTTTTGTTTTGCAAAATCCATAACTATTGCTCTCACTACGAAAAAATAAAAAAATCTACAATAAACTACCAATAGCCCTTAAAAGGGCCCTTTGTAGGGCATTTCCCTAAGTTAAACAGCTCTTTTACCTTAAAAAAATGACTAAGCCCCCTCTAAAAGTAAACCCCCCCGCCCAACCAACCCCCAAAAATAATAAAACCTAACTCTAAAAAATCCTAAGCTACCCATTGCCCCTAAAGTGCCATTTGTATGAGCATTGCCCTTAAAAGGGCATTCAGCTCTTTGACAGTGCCCTAAAGAACCCTAATCTAAAAAAAAACACACAAAAAAATGAAAAATAAAAACTAACACTAACCCCATAAAATCTACTCACGGTTCCTGAAGTCCGGACATCCATCTTCATACAGGCGGCAACAAGTCTTCAGCCAGGCAGCGACACCTTCATCAATCTAGGGGGCGTATTCTATCTTCAACCTGGTGGCGTGGAGGGAGCTATCCAGGACAACAAAGACATCCTGCGCGGAGCGTCCTCTTAATTTTGTTTCAAAATGGCGTACCTTGCATTCCAATTGGCTGATTTGATTGTTCAAATTCAAATCAGCCAATAGGATAAGAGCTTCTGAAATCCTATTGGCTGTTCAAAACAGCCAATAGGATTTCAGAATAGTTTAATTTAGAAAATTTTAATTTAGTGTTTTGCGATGTGGGGAGGCCGGCGGTTTAGGGGTTCATAGGTTTAGTAGTTACGATGTAGGGGGCTGAAGGTTTAGGGGTTAATACTTTATTATAGTGTTGGCGATGTGGAGGGGCGGCGGTTTAGGGATTAATAGGCTTATTTAGCTGTCGGAAATGTCGGGGGTGGCGGATTAGGGGTTAATAGGTTTTTTTAATAGTCACAATGTGGGTGGGCGGCAGATTACGGATTAATATGTTTAATATAGTGTTTGTGATGCGGGAGGGTGGCGGTTTAGGGGTTAATCTGTAGTTTATGGATGTTAGTGTACTTTGTAACATTTTAGTTAGGAGTTTTGTGAAACATTTTTGTTTTGCAAAATCCATAACTATTGCTCTCAGATGGCGGTATGTATCGTGTCGTATAGGCTGTAACGCATAACCTGTAATACGGCGCTATGGAAACACAAGCATTTTAGCCTGTAATGCAACGTCCATTCCGCACTAAAAAAAAATGACGTTTGAGTGCGGAATGGACGTTGCATTAAATGCAATAATGCTTGCGGTATAGCTATACCGACGCAACTCATAATATGCATTACTGGCTATTCCAGCATAATGGGCAATTGTTCAGCGTTAATAACCGTAACACCCAAAACTCGTAATCTAGTCAAAGATTTCCACATATTGAAAGGGGAAATTTAAACAAATACAGAAATATATGCAGGGCCTAATAAATTGAAAGATTTACATACTTTCAAGAAGCTACATTATTTTTTATTTAAATTATTATTTAATTTTTATTCTCTCTATGTATAAAGTAAGTACTTTTTTCAAAGTTTTCTCAAGCACAGCCTTAAAACATTTTTTATTTAAATCCACCGTCCAGGAAGTATATGTTCCTTCTGTTTAAATGTACATATATGTACATTTCTATTTTGCCCTGCTCTCATGATCAAGGCCTTGGTATTATCTATATTTCAAATGCTTTTGAATTAATGGGAGCCGGAGAAAATGTACTATAAGATTTTTTCCCCTTTAATATGTTCCCAAAGGATTAATTTTACCTGTTGGAGTGTACTCAATTGTTTACAAATAATTCCTTTACCTGTATTTTGTAATTGTGCCTGTTGTATCCACCTATACTGAAAATGTAATGGCTATATTAAAGCAATAAAAAAAAAAAAAAAATCAGAATTATTTACTCTCCCAGTAAGGGGGTAGAGATATTTGTACTAAAATGTTTATTTTTAATTGCACTTGGTTTAGTGTAATCAGACAGAAATAAGATAAACACCTGTATGGACAGAGAGAAAGAGAGGCGCCTCATGGGACAGTATCGTGCCAGTCAAGAGAACAGATGGAACAACAGCATGTAAGTAGATAGACTCACAAGGATAGCGGCATATATGGATGCCGAGTAGAGCAGGACGGGACTTTTTGTCACCCGACAGACAAACGCTCCAGTGCTTGGACGTAGGATCACGGAGCCCGACAGCCAATCGGCAGCTACAAACAGTCAGCGTCAGTGGTAGGAGCTGTTCCGGGAGTAGCCAATAGCCAGACGTCACACATAGAATGGCGGGTCAACGGACCAATCAGAAATCGGAGAGCGTAGAGCAAGTTGTAGTATAAAAACTCGTATTTATTGAGTAAAATTAAAAACAAGAAGCATACAGCAACGCGTTTCTCGACCTGCGGGTCGTTTCATCAACCCCATCAAGCCCTGCCAATTTGTATAGGTTGTGGTTTCAAGTAGCAAAATAGCTGTCTTAATCTGTAGTTAGTATAACATGTCAATGGACAACACATTAGCGGGAAAGCAATTTTATAGTGCACTGTCCCTTTAAGATGATTACTTATGCTGTCTAAATCTTTAATTTGTGTATGTTAATTGATTAAAACAGGGTGGTTTTCTGTTTTCAAGGATTCTTCCAAAAATGGCAGATGCTATAAGCCTACATATTGTATTAAAGGGAGACAATGGATATACTTGTTGTGCACCCTAAACTTTTTGTAAATGCTAATTTGTAGAACTCTAAATTTTTAATATAATGGTAACATTTTACTTGAATTTGGTAGGAGAGTTTTAAAACTTTTTTGCGCTGCCTTGTTTGGGTATGCCCTAACTCCTAAGATATTTTCCCCAAAAATATCTGGTTGTGGTGTACAGGAGGGGTGTGGTTTTAAGGAGTGAGTGGCGCAACTTAATGCTAATACCCTTATGTTAAAAATGTTCAAAAAATAATTCCAGAATGAGGTTTTTTGAAAAATAACCAAGTAATATAACAAATAAAACTTTTAAGATTGCTATTTTATTACTTCCAAAAAATACATATACAATTAAAAAATAGGCATTAAAAACATATATATGTCGTTACTACGGAAAGTGGGGTATAAGGAAGGCCCTATGTATGCAGTGTATGCAATTATGTTGGATTGTTTTGGTCCTTATGCAATTTCATAGATTATACTACTTTTGTCTATTTTTCTTGGTTGATATATTTGGCTGGTATATTTTGCTCCGTTGTTTTTAGTGTTAGCAGCTAATTAGGTTATTTGTACCTAGTACATAGAATACCTAGTTCAATTCCCTAAAGTAGTCAAAAAACACAAATTATTTTCATATTATTGGAATAACGTATATTTTGTCTAGCGGAATTCGTGTGGTGGATAGGCTGTAAAAAGCTCTTGGTATGTTATATTAGGGGAGTAGATCAAAAGCTATAACGATAAAATGATAAAATGGTAGGAATATATGATAGGAATATATGAAATAAAACAGTAGAAATATATGAAATAAAAAAATGAAAATAAAAATGAAAAAATAGATATTCAGATAAAAATAAATATTTTAAAGGAAAAACATTTTTCTTATAGTTGTCGGCCGACACTTAACAAAAAATGTTATGTTTAAAAGTTTTGCCCAGTCTTTGGATTGAGAAAAAAACACCGGTGTATTTTACTGATTTGAAAATTTCAGGACAATTTTTGGCAGTAAGCGTCAAAAAAAAATATTTTTTTTTGCTATTTGTACGGCGAAAAGGTACTCCTTGTATTGGAATATTATGTTTGTTGTAGCAAAATGTTGCAAAGTCTGTTAGTATGTCCTTCTTTCGATGTAGATGTGAGGTCTGTGTATTTAGATGTTGCCAGAGCTCTACGGTCTAAAGAGATGTTGCAGTAAGGGGCGGTTTTTTACTCACTGTACTCTTCGCCGATCGTGGAGCCTGGATGTTGCCGCCCGGGGTAGACTTCTTTTTCTGGTCTTTGATCCTCTGTTGAAGGTGGTAAGGAAGGTGGTAAGGAATGGTTTATCCACCTCTGGAGTTCCGGTCCTCAGTTTAGAGAGCAATTTTCGGAGGGGGCAAAAACTGCCAATGTATTTCTATTCTCCGGTCTTTTTCTCGCTCAGAGTTGTAAAGCAGTGAGAAGTTAAGCATCCACGGTGGCTTATAGCAGAAAAGTTGTGATTCTTTTTGGTCACAGTGGGTTTTTCTTTTTGTGACCCGGTGGTTTGAAAAGAGAAGGTTTGCCACAGTAGTTCGCTACGCGTTTCGGCCGTTACATTGGCCTTTTTCAAGCTGTACTACTGTGAAAGGGTTTGGCGGTCTTTTTATTCGTTCAAAATTTGCACTTTGATTGGATCAATTGTTCAATTTACCTTGCATAATTGCACAGAATTTTTGTTGCCATATTATTCTTGTTTTTCATTTGCCAGAGTCAGTAAACATAAGTGTTCATAGGAATTCAAATTTCCACAAGTTATTGTGTCAGGGTTATTATACATAAGTGTTTATAAAAATTCATATTTAATAAAAATGATAACATTAATATATGAGAATATAGGTAAAAAACTTCCTAATGTATATTGCATATATGGGAGTAAATTTCAGATGGAGGAGTACAAAATAAAAAGTTAAAATTATGTTTGTTCTTCTGAGATCATTTGTTGAAGAAGTTTGGAGATTTTTAATTTTCGTAATAAATCTTCTTAGTTTCATTTTGACGGATACATGTCTTTGGCCTAGATTTGGAGTTCGGCGGTAGCCGTCAAAACCAGCGTTAGAGGCTCCTAACGCTGGTTTTAGGCTACCGCCGGTATTTGGAGTCAGTGATTAAAGGGTCTAACGCTCACTTTTCAGCTGCGACTTTTCCATACCGCAGATCCCCTTATGTCAATTGCGTATCCTATCTTTTCAATGGGATCTTTCTAACGCCGGTATTTAGAGTCGTTTCTGAAGTGAGCGTTAGAGCTCTAACGACAAAATTCCAGCCGCCTGAAAATAGCAGGAGTTAAGAGCTTTCTGGCTAACGCCGGTTCATAAAGCTCTTAACTACTGTACCCTAAAGTACACTAACACCCATAAACTACCTATGTACCCCTAAACCGAGCTCCCCCCACATCGCCGCCACTCAATTAAAATTTTTAACCCCTAATCTGCCGACCGCCACCTACGTTATACTTATGTACCCCTAATCTGCTGCCCCTAACCCCGCCGACCCCTGTATTACATTTATTAACCCCTAACCTGCCCCCCACAACGTCGCCGCCAGCTACTTAAAATAATTAACCCCTAATCTTCCGACCGCAAAGCGCCGCCACCTACGTTATCCCTATGTACCCCTAATCTGCTACCCCTAACACCGCCGACCCCTATATTATATTTATTAACCCCTAATCTGCCCCCCTCAACGTCGCCGACACCTGCCTACACTTATTAACCCCTAATCTGCCGAGCGGACCTGAGCGCTACTATAATAAAGTTATTAACCCCTAACCCGCCTCACTAACCCTATCATAAATAGTATTAACCCCTAATCTGCCCTCCCTAACATCGCCAACACCTAACTTCAATTATTAACCCCTAATCTGACGACCGGAGCTCACCGCTATTCTAATAAATTGATTAACCCCTAAAGCTAAGTCTAACCCTAACACTAACACCCCCCTAACTTAAATATAATTTTAATCTAACGAAATAAATTAACTCTTATTAAATAAATGATTCCTATTTAAAGCTAAATACTTACCTGTAAAATAAATCCTAATATAGCTACAATATAAATTATAATTATATTATAGCTATTTTAGGATTAATATTTATTTTACAGGCAACTTGGTATTTATTTTAACTAGGTACAATAGCTATTAAATAGTTAAGAACTATTTAATAGCTACCTAGTTAAAATAATAACAAATTTACCTGTAAAATAAATCCTAACCTAAGATATAATTAAACCTAACACTACCCTATCAATAAATTCATTAAATAAACTACCTACAATTACCTACAATTAACCTAACACTACACTATCAATAAATTAATTAAACACAATTGCTACAAATAAATACAATTAAATAAACTAGCTAAAGTACAAAAAATAAAAAAGAACTAAGTTACAAAAAATAATAAAATATTTACAAACATAAGAAAAATATTACAACAATTTTAAACTAATTACACCTACTCTAAGCCCCCTAATAAAATAACAAAGCCCCCCAAAATAAAAAATTCCCGACCCTATTCTAAATTAAAAAAGTTACAAGCTCTTTTACCTTACCAGCCCTGAACAGGGCCCTTTGCGGGGCATGCCCCAAGGATTTCAGCTCTTTTGCCTGTAAAAAAAAACATACCATACCCCCCCCAACATTACAACCCACCACCCACATACCCCTAATCTAACCCAAACCCCCCTTAAATAAACCTAACACTAAGCCCCTGTAGACCTTCCTACCTTGTCTTCACCATACCAGGTTCACCGATCCGTCCTGGCTCCAACATCTTCATCCAACCCAAGTGGGGGTTGGCGATCCATCATCCGGTGCTGAAGAGGTCCAGAAGAGGCTCCAAAGTCTTCCTCCTATCCGGCAAGAAGAGGACATCCGGACCGGCAAACATCTTCTCCAAGCGGCATCTTCAATCTTCTTCCATCCGGTGCGGAGCGGGTCCATCTTGAAGCAGGCGACGCGGATCCATCCTCTTCTTCCGTTGTCTCCCGACGAATGACGGTTCCTTTAAGGGACGTCATCCAAGATGGCGTCCCTCGAATTCCAATCAGCCAATCAGATTGAGCTCGCATTCTATTGGCTGTTCCGATCAGCCAATAGAATGCGAGCTCAATCTGATTGGCTGATTGGATCAGCCAATCGGATTGAACTTGATTCTGATTGGCTGATTCCATCAGCCAATCAGAAAATTCCTACCTTAATTCCGATTGGCTGATAGAATCCTATCAGCCAATCGGAATTCGAGGGACGCCATCTTGGATGACGTCCCTTAAAGGAACCGTCATTCGTCGGGAGACAACGGAAGAAGAGGATGGATCCGCGTCGCCTGCTTCAAGATGGACCCGCTCCGCACCGGATGGAAGAAGATTGAAGATGCCGCTTGGAGAAGATGTTTGCCGGTCCGGATGTCCTCTTCTTGCCGGATAGGAGGAAGACTTTGGAGCCTCTTCTGGACCTCTTCAGCACCGGATGATGGATCGCCAAGCCCCGCTTGGGTTGGATGAAGATGTTGGAGCCAGGACGGATCGGTGAACCTGGTATGGTGAAGACAAGGTAGGAAGATCTTCAGGGGCTTAGTGTTAGGTTTATTTAAGGGGGGTTTGGGTTAGATTAGGGGTATGTGGGTGGTGGGTTGTAATGTTGGGGGGGGGTATGGTATGTTTTTTTTTACAGGCAAAAGAGCTGAATTCCTTGGGGCATGCCCCGCAAAGGGCCCTGTTCAGGGCTGGTAAGGTAAAAGAGCTTGTAACTTTTTTAATTTAGAATAGGGTAGGGAATTTTTTATTTTGGGGGGCTTTGTTATTTTATTAGGGGGCTTAGAGTAGGTGTAATTAGTTTAAAATTGTTGTAATATTTTTCTTATGTTTGTAAATATTTTATTATTTTTTGTAACTTAGTTCTTTTTTATTTTTTGTACTTTAGCTAGTTTATTTAATTGTATTTATTTGTAGCAATTGTGTTTAATTAATTTATTGATAGTGTAGTGTTAGGTTAATTGTAGGTAATTGTAGGTAGTTTATTTAATTAATTTATTGATAGGGTAGTGTTAGGTTTAATTATATCTTAGGTTAGGATTTATTTTACAGGTAAATTTGTTATTATTTTAACTAGGTAACTATTAAATAGTTCTTAACTATTTAATAGCTATTGTACCTGGTTAAAATAATTACAAAGTTGCCTGTAAAATAAATATTAATCCTAAAATAGCTATAATATAATTATAATTTATATTGTAGCTATATTAGGGTTTATTTTACAGGTAAGTATTTAGCTTTAAATAGGAATAAGTTATTTAATAAGAGTTAATTTATTTCGTTAGATTAAAATTATATTTAATTTAGGGGGGTGTTAGTGTTAGGGTTAGACTTAGCTTTAGGGGTTAATACATTTATTATAGTAGCGGTGAGGTCCGCTCGGCAGATTAGGGGTTAATAATTGAAGGTAGGTGTCGGCGATGTTAGGGAGGGCAGATTAGGGGTTAATACTATTTATGATAGGGTTAGTGAGGCGGATTAGGGGTTAATAACTTTATTATAGTAGCGCTCAGGTCCGGTCGGCAGATTAGGGGTTAATAAGTGTAGGCAGGTGTCGGCGACGTTGAGGGGGGCAGATTAGGGGTTAATAAATATAATATAGGGGTCGGCGATGTTAGGGCAGCAGATTAGGGGTACATAGGGATAACGTAGATTGCGGCGGTTTACGGAGCGGCAGATTAGGGGTTACAAAAAATATGCAGGGGTCAGCGATAGCGGGGGCGGCAGATTAGGGGTTAATAAGTGTAAGGCTAGGGGTGTTTAGACTCGGGGTACATGTTAGAGTGTTAGGTGCAGACGTAGGAAGTGTTTCCCCATAGGAAACAATGGGGCTGCGTTAGGAGCTGAACGCTGCTTTTTTGCAGGTGTTAGGTTTTTTTTCAGCTCAAACAGCCCCATTGTTTCCTATGGGAGAATCGTGCACGAGCACGTTTTTGAGGCCGGCCGCGTCCGTAAGCAACTCTGGTATCGAGAGTTGCATTTGCGGTAAAAATGCTCTACGCTCCTTTTTTGGAGCCTAACGCAGCATTTGTTTAAACTCTCGATACCAGAGTTAAATTTATGGTGCGGCCAGAAAAAAGCCCGCGGAGCGTTAACAGCCCTTTTACCGCCGAACTCCAAATCTAGGCCTTTGTGTTTAAGTTAGGGAAAATCTTGATACTACATTGCATAAGTGAAAAACGAGTTGGATCGATGAAATATATAACTGTATTTTGTTCTTCTAAGATCGTTTGTTGAAAAAATAAAATAAAATAAAATAAAATATTTTGGTTTTAGTGATAGATCTACTTTGTTTCTGTTTTTGGAGTATGAAAAAGTCGTTATTTTGTATTTTTTGTATTTTTTATTTACTCCTTTTGTAAAATATTCTTAAAGTAATAGTTTGTGGTAGTATTCTCGAACATAAAATAGGTTTGTGATCTTGTATCAGGGGAAAATTATGTTTTAAAGCCAGTCTAAATTATTTATGCCTAATACGCAGAAAATGGATTTGTGGATAAATATTTTGTGAAATTTAGGGATTGAGTAATTAATATGAATGGATTGTATGTGATATTCTATATAGTTTGAGAATAAAAAATTAATTAAAGGAATGGAAAATAGATGGGGAAATAATATGTTTTTTATTCTTTAAGGAAACTGTTTAGATTGAAGTCTATGTTCAATCCTTTTGGTTGTAGTGTTTGTAGTTTAAAAATCCATTTCGCTTCTGCTTGTAGTAATGTTCTGGATTGATTCCCTCCTCTAACGTTTTTACTTATTTTTTCAATTGCTGTATAATTAAAATATTTTAGATTGCTATTATTGCATAATCTGAAATGTTTGGGGACAGGGAGTTCCAAGTTTCTTTTTTCTTCTGAGTTTTCTATGGACAGAATATGTTCTCTTATTCTTTCTCGTATAGTTCTTTCAGTTTCTCCTGTGTATTGCAAATTACACTTTTTACACTCTATGAGATAAATTATATTTTTGTCCATACATCTTATAGTGTTTTTAATTTTGTATGTTTGTTTGGTATTGTTGGATGTAAAAGTATTTGTCTTTTTTGAATGCCTGCAGGCTTTGCATATATGGCAGGGGTAAAAACCCCTAAGTTCTGTTCCTAATATTCCTTTTTCAATGTTTTTGCTCCTATTGTTCTTCATGGAAGGTGCTAGTTTATTTTTTAATGTGTTCGCTCTTCGGTAGATAAATCTGGGTTTGTTAGGTAATAGTGGCCCTAGATCAGGGTCGTAGCTTAGGATATTCCAGTGTTTTTTAATAATCTTTTCAATTGAGTGTTTGTCCTCTCCGTATTGTGTGATAAATGGTATATTTATTCTATCATTAGTTGTTTTTGCTGATTTATTTTTCTTAGTGTTGTGCTTTAGAATATCGTTTCTGTCTATATTTCTTACTTCTTCTATATCTTTTTCTACTTTGAAGATGTTATATCCTCTATCTATGAATTTTTGTTTAAAAACTTTGCTTTGTTTTTCGAAGACTTCTGGGTCACTTCAGGAAATGAAAAGGAAGAAATAAATGAAAAACAACAAGGGATTTACAATCTTAGTAAACTCCAGTTAAATGACGCCCAAAAACAAATATTAAATAAAGGGCTATCGTTTGCACCGACGCAACCTATAGACAAATTCAACACATTTATCGATGCACATAAATTTATTCGAAATCTGACACTAAAGAAATATTTCATAAAAAATCCAGTGGAAAAAACAAAAATTGAACATAATGGCGAAACTAATACAATAAGAGAAACAAACACTAAAACTTTTTTCAAAGATGAAAAAGGTTTTATACACACTGACCTGAAAAGAAAATCTAATTTCTACCCAAAAAATGAAAAAGGAAAATACATAGACACTTTTGAAAAATTAATCACAGCCGACATTACCAATTTAAAAAGCAAAAAGACAAACAAACAGAACCTTACCAATAAACAAAAACAACTCATAACAGAATTAGAAAGGAACAATGAAATAATCATAAAGCCTGCAGATAAAGGAGGGGGGATAGTTATTCTAGACAAATCACAGTACAATGACATGATTCTTAGACTATTGAACGACACCAACACCTACAAAAAGATGATTGCGAACCCTACCAGAATATATCAAATTTTTCTTAAACATCACCTAGAAAAGGCAAAGACCTGTGGAATCATAACAGAGAACGAATATGATTTTTTATACCCTACCTACCCCAAAATTCCAATTATATATGGACTACCCAAAATACATAAAAGCATTGAAAACCCCCCAGGCCGCCCTATAATATCGGGGATAAACTCCCTAACATCTAACCTATCTGCTTACATAGATAAATTCCTACAAACTCACGTAAAAAATTTAGACTCCTATCTTAGAGACTCATCCAGTCTACTAACAATTTTGAAAGACATAAAATGGCAATCAGATTATCTATTAGTAACATGTGACGTTTCATCATTATATACGTGCATACAACATACAGATGGAATAGATGCAGTGAAACATTTCCTAACCAATGGAGGAGAAATGACAATGAACCAAATTGATTTCATTTTAGATGGAATCAATTTTATTTTAACACACAACTATTTTTTATATGACGGCATTTTCTATGAACAGGTTTGCGGAACTGCGATGGGTACCAAATTTGCACCCAGTTACGCAAACCTGTTCATGGGCCTATGGGAAATCAATTTTTTGGATCAATGTGAGTATAAGAATAACATTCTAATATATAAAAGATATATAGACGACCTTTTCTTCATATGGAAAGGCAACGAGGAAGACCTAACAAAATACATACAATCTATGAACAATAACAACAAGAACCTAACTTTTACATACACTTTTAGTAGAGAAAAAATCAGTTACTTAGATTTAGAAATCTCACCCAATGGAGATAAACTAAATACCAAAACATTTATAAAGGAAGTAGATGCGAACAATTATATCCACTGGGAAAGCTGCCATTTAAACAGGTGGAAACAGAATATCCCCAAGGGTCAATTTTTAAGACTTAAAAGAAATTGTAGTGACCCAGAAGTCTTCGAAAAACAAAGCGAAGTTTTTAAACAATAATTCATAGATAGAGGATATAACATCTTCAAAGTAGAAAAAGATATAGAAGAAGTAAGAAATATAGACAGAAACAATATTCTAAAGCACAACACTAAGAAAAATAAATCAGCAAAAACAACTAATGATAGAATAAATATACCATTTATCACACAATACGGAGAACACAAACACTCAATTGAAAAGATTATTAAAAAACACTGGAATATCCTAAGCTACGACCCTGATCTAGGGCCACTATTACCTAACAAACCCAGATTTATCTACCGAAGAGCGAACACATTAAAAAATAAACTAGCACCTTCCATGAAGAACAATAGGAGCAAAAACATTGAAAAAGGAATATTAGGAACAGGACTTAGGGGTTTTTACCCCTGCCATATATGCAAAGCCTGCAGGCATTCAAAAAAGACAAATACTTTTACATCCAACAATACCAAACAAACATACAAAATTAAAAACACTATAAGATGTATGGACAAAAATATAATTTATCTCATAGAGTGTAAAAAGTGTAATTTGCAATACACAGGAGAAACTGAAAGAACTATACGAGAAAGAATAAGAGAACATATTCTGTCCATAGAAAACTCAGAAGAAAAAAGAAACTTGGAACTCCCTGTCCCCAAACATTTCAGATTATGCAATAATAGCAATCTAAAATATTTTAATTATACAGCAATTGAAAAAATAAGTAAAAACGTTAGAGGAGGGAATCAATCCAGAACATTACTACAAGCAGAAGCGAAATGGATTTTTAAACTACAAACACTACAACCAAAAGGATTGAACATAGACTTCAATCTAAACAGTTTCCTTAAAGAATAAAAAACATATTATTTCCCCATCTATTTTCCATTCCTTTAATTAATTTTTTATTCTCAAACTATATAGAATATCACATACAATCCATTCATATTAATTACTCAATCCCTAAATTTCACAAAATATTTATCCACAAATCCATTTTCTGCGTATTAGGCATAAATAATTTAGACTGGCTTTAAAACATAATTTTCCCCTGATACAAGATCACAAAGCTATTTTATGTTCGAGAATACTACCACAAACTATTACTTTAAGAATATTTTACAAAAGGAGTAAATCAAAAATACAAAAAATACAAAATAACGACTTTTTCATACTCCAAAAACAGAAACCAAGTAGATCTATCACTAAAACCAAAATATTTTATTTTATTTTATTTTTTCAACAAACGATCTTAGAAGAACAAAATACAGTTATATATTTCATCGATCCAACTCGTTTTTCACTTATGCAATGTAGTATCAAGATTTTCCCTAACTTAAACACAAAGACATGTATCCGTCAAAATGAAACTAAGTAGATTTATTACGAAAATTAAAAATCTCCAAACTTCTTCAACAAATGATCTCAGAAGAACAAACATAATTTTAACTTTTTATTTTGTACTCCTCCATCTGAAATTTACTCCCATATATGCAATATACATTAGGAAGTTTTTTACCTATATTCTCATATACTAATGTTATCATTTTTAGAAAATATGAATTTTTATGAACACTTATGTATAATAACCCTGACACAATAACTTGTGGAAATTTGAATTCCTATGAACACTTATGTTTACTGACTCTGGCAAATGAAAAACAAGAATAATATGGCAACAAAAATTCCGTGCAATTATGCAAGGTAAATTGAACAATTGATCCAATCAAAGTGCAAATTTTGAACGAATAAAAAGACCGCCAAACCCTTTCACAGTAGTACAGCTTGAAAAAGGCCAATGTAACGACCGAAATGCGTAGCGAACTACTGTGGCAAACCTTCTCTTTTCAAACCACCGGGTCACAAAAAGAAAAACCCACTGTGACCAAAAAGAATCACAACTTTTCTGCTATAAGCCACCGTGGATGCTTAACTTCTCACTGCTTTACAACTCTGAGCGAGAAAAAGACCGGAGAAAAGAAATACATTGGCAGTTTTTGCCCCCTCCGAAAATTGCTCTCTAAACTGAGGACCGGAACTCCAGAGGTGGATAAACCATTCCTTACCACCTTCCTTACCACCTTCAACAGAGGATCAAAGACCAGAAAAAGAAGTCTACCCCGGGCGGCAACATCCAGGCTCCACGATCGGCGAAGAGTACAGTGAGTAAAAAACCGCCCCTTACTGCAACATCTCTTTAGACCGTAGAGCTCTGGCAACATCTAAATACACAGACCTCACATCTACATCGAAAGAAGGACATACTAACAGACTTTGCAACATTTTGCTACAACAAACATAATATTCCAATACACGGAGTACCTTTTCGCCGTACAAATAGCAAAAACATTTTTTTTTTTACGCTTACTGCCAAAAATTGTCCTGAAATTTTCAAATCAGTAAAATACACCGGTGTTTTTTTCTCAATCCAAAGACTGGGCAAAACTTTTAAACATAACATTTTTTGTTAAGTGTCGGCCGACAACTATAAGAAAAATGTTTTTCCTTTAAAATATTTATTTTTATCTGAATATCTATTTTTTCATTTTTATTTTCATATATTTCTACTGTTTTATTTAATATATTCCTATCATATATTCCTACCATTTCATCATTTTATCGTTATAGCTTTTGATCTACTCCCCTAATATAACATACCAAGAGCTTTTTACAGCCTATCCACCACACGAATTCCGCTAGACAAAATATACGTTATTCCAATAATATGAAAATAATTTGTGTTTTTTGACTACTTTAGGGAATTGAACTAGGTATTCTATGTACTAGGTACAAATAACCTAATTAGCTGCTAACACTAAAAACAACGGAGCAAAATATACCAGCCAAATATATCAACCAAGAAAAATAGACAAAAGTAGTATAATCTATGAAATTGCATAAGGACCAAAACAATCCAACATAATTGCATACACTGCATACATAGGGCCTTCCTTATACCCCACTTTCCGTAGTAACGACATATATATGTTTTTAATGCCTATTTTTTAATTGTATATGTATTTTTTGGAAGTAATAAAATAGCAATCTTAAAAGTTTTATTTGTTATATTACTTGGTTATTTTTCAAAAAACCTCATTCTGGAATTATTTTTTGAACATTTTTAACATAAGGAAAAACAAGAATAAGCATTACTTAGCATTAAGTTGCGCAACATTTTACTTGAAACCTAGAACCTTTTAGTATATAATGTATGAAGTTCCAGTTTACTACATGAAAAGCAATTTCTCTTTTCGATAATAGGGAAAATCTGTTTAATTGTTTATGTTAATCATTCCCCTCGTAAATTTTGCCTCACATGTTAATTTAATAATCTTGATGACAAATTGTTTTAGTAAAGCTTAACGTGTTATAAAGGTAAATAATATGCAGCTAGATTACGAGTTTTGTGGTATGAGTGATAAAGCAGCGTTAAGGCTCTTTTTCACTACTGCTGATATTACGAGTCTTGCAGGTTTAGCTGTACCGCACACTTTTTTGGCCAGAACGCAACGTAACTACCGCAGCTTTCAAAAAGGCCTTTTTCAATGGGACTTCCTTTGCGCCTGTATTATGAGTTTGCCTGGGAGGCCAAAAAGTGAGCGTCACAGCCTAAAACTACAAGATCCATACCGTAAACTGAAAGTCAGTAGTTATGGGTTTTACGCTACAAAGCTGTAACATAAAACTCATATCTAAAGTGTTAAAAAGTCCACTAACACCCATAAACTACCTATTAACCCCTAAACCGAGGCCCTCCCGCAACGCAAACACTAAAATAAATGTATTAACCCCTAATCTGCCGCTCAGGACATCGCAGCCACTATAATAAACATATTAACCCCTAAACCGCCGTACTCCCGCATCGCAAACACTAGTTAAATATTATTAACCCCTAATCTGCCGCCCCTAACATCGCAGCCACCTACCTACATTTATTAACCCCTAATCTTCCACCCTCAATGTCGCCGCCGCTATACTAAAGTTATTAACCCCTAACCCTAAGTCTAACCCTAACCCTAACACCCACTAACATTAATGTAATTAAAATAAATGTAAATAAAACCTACTATTAATAACTAAATAATTCCTATTTAAAACTAAATTCTTACCTGTAAAATAAACCCTAAGCTGGCTACAATATAACATAATAATAATTATTATTATGTAATAATAATAATAATAATTAGTAATAGTTACATTGTAGCTAGCTTAGGTTTTATTTTTTATTTCACAGCTAAGTTTGTATTTATTTTAACTAGGTAGATTAGATAGTAAATAGTTATTAACTATTTACTAACTACCTAGTTAAAATAAATACAAATTTACCTGTAAAATAAAACCTAAACTGAGTTACACTAACACCTAACTTACACTACAATTAAATAAATTACTGGCAGAAGTCTTCATCCAGACTGCATCTTCTATCTTCATCCATCTGGCGCGGAGCAGCTCCATCTTCAAGACATACGGCGCGGGCATCCTCTTCTTTCCACGGCTCTTCTCAAATGAAGGCTCCTTTAAGTAACGTCATCAGCCAATTGGAATTAAAGGTGAAAAAATCCTATTGGCTGTTCCAATCAGCCAATAGAATGCAAGCTCAATCCTATTGCCTGATTGCATCAGCTGATAGGATTTTTTCACCTTTAATTCCAATTGGTTGATAGAATTCTATCAGCCAATCAGAATTTAAGGGACGCCATCTTGGATGGCGTCACTTAAAGGAACCTTCATTCGAGAAGAGCTGTGGAAAGAAGAGGATGCTCTGCGCCGGATGTCTTGAAGATGGAGCCGATCCGCACCGGATGTATGAAGATAGAAGATGCCATCTGGATGAAGACTTCTGCCCGTCTGGAGGATCACTTCTTGCTGCTTGGATGAAGACTTCTCCCGGATTCGTTGAGGACTTCTTGCCGCTTGGATGAAGACTTCTCCCGGATTCGTTGAGGATGGATGTCGGGTTTTCAAAAACTGTAAGTGGATCTTTGGGGGTTGGTGTTAGGTTTTTTAAGGGTGTATTGGATGGGTTTTATTTTTAGCTTATGGTTTGGGCGGAAAAAGAGCTAAATGCCCTTTTAAGGGCAATGCCCATACAAATGCCCTTTTCAGGGCAATGGGGAGCTTAGGTTTTTTTAGTTAGGATTTTATTTGGGGGGTTTGGTTGTGTGGGTGGTGGGTTTTACTGTTGGGGGGGTGTTTGTATTTTTTTTTTACAGGTAAAAGAGCTGATTTCTTTGGGGCAATGCCCCGCAAAAGGCCCTTTTAAGGTCTATTGGCAGTTTAGTTTAGGCTAGGGTTTTTTTTTATTTTGGAGGGGCTTTTTTATTTTGATAGGGCTATTAGATTAGGTGTAGTTAGTTTAAATATTTGATAATTTCTTTTTTATTTTGTGTAATTTAGTGTTTTTTTTGTAATTTAGTTAATTGTATTTAATAAATGTAATTGATTTAATTGTAGTGTAAGGTTAGGTGTTAGTGTAACTCAGGTTAGGTTTTATTTTACAGGTAAATTTGTATTTATTTTAACTAGGTAGCAAGTAAATAGTTAATAAATATTTATTAACTAGTCTACCTAGTTAAAATAAATACAAACTTATCTGTGAAATAAAAATAAAACCTAAGCTAGCTACAATGTAACTATTAGTTATATTGCAGCTAGTTTAGGGTTTATTTTACAGCTAAGTATTTAGTTTTAAATAGGAATTATTTAGTTATTTAGTAGGTTTTATTTAGATTTATTTTAATTACATTAAAGTTAGTGGGTGTTAGGGTTAGACTTAGGGTTAGGGGTTAATAATTTTAGTATAGTGGCGGCGACGTTGGGGGCAGAAGATTAGGGGTTAATAAGTGTAATGTAGGTGCCGGCGATGTCAGGGGTGGCAGATTAGGGGTTAATAAGTGTAATGTAGGTGGCAACGACATTGGGGGTGGCAGATTAGGGAAAAATGGTTGGGGTCCGTTTGTGATCACTTAGGGTACAACTGCTGTGGTTGTGTACACCTTAAGGAAGTAATATGTACCATTTAGTTATAAATAAGTTACAAATATGTTTCCAACTGTCAAAGAGTCCATGTATGTATCATTTAATCCCCCCAAAAAGGTATAATCACTTGTGTGACTAAAAGGTTGAGGAGGATGGGTGGTTCAAGGCTGCCAAACCCTGCAATTCCATATCATTTGTACACCTCAATTATTCATATTAACATAACTGGCAGTCACCCAAAATGAATGCAACATACATGTTGTACAGCAAAATAATTATGTTCAATCCTTGTTGGTAATATTGCAGAAGTGGGCAAAGCAAAAAAAAAACTTAATAACCCATATATTCAATAAAACTGTGTTGCTGGTTCTAAATAGCAAAAAAGCACTTAACATGTTTATATTTAGAGCATCCATATGTTAACTCTTAAAAATAAAGCAAATGTATTAACTAAAATTACAAAGAAAAAAATACGTTTTAAACTCTAAAAAATAAACAAGAGCTTTAATAACCAGTTTTTAAAAAAATAAAATAAAATTGTAACCGTTCCTCAGTCACATACATGGACATTGTGTTATACGCCATAGCGCCATCTGTTGGTTGAAAGTTCCTTGACATGTGTAATACAGCTCCATCTATTGGTAGCAGGTGTACTGGGGAAATAGTGTCATTTGCATATATTTTTCATAGAGGGACAATTCAATGTATGGTTGTGAGTTTTATCATTTATCCCTCCCCCGAATCCTCCTTCTTTTCATTAGAGTTAAATTTTATTATTATTATGTTGTTTTCTATATGTTTTCTATATATTTGTTTTATGTGGTATGTCACCCTAAATTAAATGGGGTGTTTTTAGAGTCTAGTACAGAGTGATATAAAACTTTTTGAGGCCCATTTATCAAACTCTGGATGGAGCTTGAGGGCCTGTGTTTCAGTGCTGCTCCATAACCCTGTCCGCCTGCTGTGATGAGGCGGACAGGAATCGCCACAATTCAACCCGATCAAGTATGATCAGGTTGATTGACACCTCCCTGCTGGCGGCCCGTTGGCCGCGAGTCTGCAGGGTGCGGTGTTGCACCAGCAGCTCTTGTGAGCTGCTGGTGCAATGCTGAATACCGAGAGCATATTGTTGTCTGCATTCAGCGAGGTCTGTCTGACCAGATCCGCACTGTCGGATCAGGTCCAACAGACATTTGGTAAATCGGCCTCTATGAGCAGCTCTGTTTAGAACTGGCTGTTTAGTCTGTTTTTTTTCAGTTGGTTTTGTAGCAACCTTTGGATTTGCTATATGGCTACAGTATCCAAATTATTTTAAAACTGCAGTGTGGCTATTGTAATACTGTCTGAAAAAGTACACATTAATTGAATGCATATTTGAATGTTATATAATAAATTTAATAGAACAGCATTTGTAATATGCTGTGTTTAGTACAAATTTGCCATCATGAGGTACAAAGGGCTTGTCACTGGGGCAGTACCCTTAAAAGGCCAGATTTGCACCATTTTTTTAAGGGTACAATATGGTACCATAGCACTGAGGTCCAATCTAGTCACCAAAGGTACATATTTGCCCTTGAATGGTACAATCTGCAAGGGTACCAATTTGTACCCATGTTAAAGGTTACAGCGGGTGTACCTTTAAGGGTACTGCCCCAGTGACAAGCTGTTGTACCCCTAAAGGTACAATTTTTGCAATTTTTTTCTGAAAGTGTATATATAGTTAAACATTTCATATTAAAATCTTAAGATGTTTACTGTCCCTTTGTACCATAAGAAAGTGAATCATATTTTATTTTCCAATTGTGGGGTTAATTAGTTCTAAACAACGTACTGTATATGTGTCAAACCACACAGGCAATATGATATTAGCTATGTTTTACTTCATAATACATTTTACATGGGAGCAATCTCCTGAACCGACACTCATTATGTGGCTGTTCTAAACAAATACATTGCAATAAATTGCAATGGCATTTCTATACCATATGATTTTGAAATTCATAGTTTTTATTAATCATATTATTCTACTACCATCAACTTTACTCTTTACAATTTTTCTACATTATGCTTTAGAATATTTCATATTTGTTAGATGGACTAAAGTATTTTTTAATTAATATATTTTTTGTTGTTTTTCTACCCGTCGCCCTGCAATTTTTACTCCTATAAACTAACATAGAACTGGCGTCGCCAGTCGGTATCATATGATCACCCCCGCAAGGACTTGCGCGCGCAGAATGGAGACATTTTACTCTATTTTCACCTTTTATTTTGAGGGGGGCTTTTTTGTTTTTATATGGGTATTAGATTAGGTTTAATTATTATTGTTTTCGATAATTTCGTAACTTACGGCTAGATTACGAGTTTTGGGTTAGAGGCTATGCGGTGCTAACGAGCAGTTTTCTCTCACCGCTCACTTACCTACAGCGCTGGCATTACAGGTTTTTACAAACCCGTCGTTAAAAGACAAGAAGTGAGCGTTGAGTAAATTTTGCTCATTACCCCACTCCAGTACCAGCGCTGCTTAAGTCAGCGGTGAGCTGGTCGTACGTGCTCGTGCACGATTTCCCCATAGGAATCAACGGGGAGAGCCGGCTGAGAAAAAGTCTAACACCTGCAAAAAAGCAGCGTAAAACTCACTAACGCAGCCCCATTGATTCCTATGGGGAAATACAATTTATGTCTACACCTAACACCCTAACATGAACCCCGAGTCAACACACCCCTAATCTTACACTTATTAAAGGGACAGTATACACTCATTTTCATATAACTGCATGTAATAGACACTACTATAAAGAATAAGATGCACAGATACTGATATAAAAATCCAGTATAAAACTGTTTAAAAACTTACTTAGAAGCTGTCAGTTTGGCTCTGTTGAAAAGGTAGCTGGAAAGCCCACTGCGAGTGGCAAATAAGACACTCCCCCCCCTCCCCCTTCTTTTGCATATGAAAAGACCCTTTACACAAACAGCAGCAATCTGGAGAAGGTAGCTGACAGTATTCACATAAAACTTTGGGGCTTGGTTAGGAGTCTGAAAATCAGAGCAATGTTATTTAAAAATAAGCAAAACTATACATTTATTTTAAAATAAAACTTTATGGGCTATATAAATAGATCATCTACAAAACATTTATGCAAAGAAAAAATGAGTGTATAATGTCCCTTTAACCCCTAATCTGCCACCCCTAACATCGCCGACACCTGCATTATATTTATTAACCAGTAATCTGCCACTCCGGACACCGCCGCCACCTACATTATACTTATGAACCAGTAATCTGCTGCCCCCAACATCGCCGCCACCTACATTATATTTATTAACCCCTAATCTGCCGCCCCCAATGTCGCCACCACCTACTTACACTTATTAACCCCTAATCTGCCGCTCCTAACGTCGCCACCACTATAATAAACATATTAACCCCTAAACCGCCGTGCTCCCGCCTCGCAAACATTAGTATTAAATATTATTAACCCCTAATCTGCTGTCCCTAACATCGCCGCCACCAACCTACATTTATTAACCCGTAATCTGCCGCCCCCAACGTCGCCGCCACTATAGTAAGTGTATTAACCCCTAAACCTAAGTCTAACCCTAACCCTAACACCCTCTAACTTAAATATAATTTAAATAAGTCTAAATAAAATTCCTATCATTAACTACATTATTCCTATTTAAAACTAAATACTTACCTGTAAAATAAACCCTAAACTAGCTACAATATAACTAATAGCAATAAGAAAAGAAGCGCAGGCCTCCTCCAGTTTAAAAGTTCATCTTTATTATACAAACTTAAAATTCCAGCAGCAGGAAACACGAACAGCAGTGAAAGGTCTGACTAGTTTCGGCTATCCGCCGTAATCGTAAACCTGTTACACCTTGGAAATGAGGTAATTTAAAAAGGGTGTACTATTCTCCAATTGGTTAACTGAGATATTAAGTGGGATGATGGTAAATACCTGTGCTGGATTAACCCTTGCTTAGATTACAAACTATATATATTTTAACAATGTAGTTTACTTTGACACTTATTAAACTGCACATGGTTCAGGACCTCTTATTTACTCATCTAACATGTTTCAATAACATAGTGCTTTGTAAATGAATATACTATCAATGTAAATAGCCATCTGGTTTCAGTATTATTCCAGCACTCTAAGAGTTAATCTGTATAGCCCCATACCCCTTTTCAGTTAACCAATTGGAGAATAGTACACCCTTTTTAAATTACCTCATTTCCAAGGTGTAACAGGTTTACGATTACGGCGGATAGCCGAAACTAGTCAGACCTTTCACTGCTGTTCGTGTTTCCTGCTGTTGGAATTTTAAGTTTGTATAATAAAGATGAACTTTTAAACTGGAGGAGGCCTGCGCTTCTTTTCTTATTGCTACTTACCTTTGGATTTCAAGGAATCCTTTTTGCAGCCTCCATCTATACTGTCCCCGTTCCTGCCTACTTTGAGCATACAGCTTTACTTTGGGAGCGGAATCGGCACAGAAAAACAGAGACGGCTTCAGCTGAGCAGTTCAGCGAATGGGTTTGCAGATCCACACACACCCCAAGTTGACGTCACACTTTGGCGCCGGGACGCACGGAGCTAGAGGAACATCTGCGATTTTGCACGCTGTGTATATGGTCTTCACTACTGGTTCCTGGTGCAGCTTTTTGGGCGTTCAACAGCTTTGGTGATCGTGGATAAAGGCAGAAGGGTGAGTTAACAGTTACACCCTATTCCGCGATAGTGGATGCCTTATTTCTATCACTATGGGGAGTTAGTGTGTGCTGATTAATGCTTGGTATTCCCTAAAAATTGACTGAACTGATTTTATCTCTGCTTGAACTGTGTTGAATCTGGATTGCCTCGTTTTGTTATGTGCAGGAAACCAAAGTGCTACATTGGGATAAACTAGACACAATCAGGGAATACTTTCTTTTTTCATAATATAACTAATAGTTACATTGTAGCTAGCTTAGGGTTTATTTTTATTTTACAGGCAAGTTTGTATTTATTTTAACTAGGTACAATAGTTACTAAATAGTTATTAACTATTTAATAACTACCTAGCTAAAATAAATACAAAAGTACCTGTAAAATAAAACCTAACCTAAGTTACAATAACACCTAACACTACACTACAATTAAATAAATTAACTAAATGAAATACAATTACCTAAATTAAATTAAATTAGCTAAAGTACAAACCCCCCCACTAAATTACAGAAAATAATAAACAAATTACAGATATTTAAACTAATTACACCTAATCTAATAGCCCTATCAAAATAAAAAAAAACCTAGCCTAAACTAAACTACCAACGGCCCTTAAAAGGGCCTTTTGCGGGGCATTGCCCCAAAGTAATCAGCTCTTTTACCTGTAAAAATACAAACAACCCCCCCAACAGTGAAACCCACCACCCACACAACCAACCCCCCAAATAAAAGCCTAACTAAAAAAAAACTAAGCTCCCCATTGCCCTGAAAAGGGCATTTGGATGGGCATTGCCCTTAAAAGGGCAGTTAGCTCTTTTGCGGCCCAAAGTCCGTAACCTAAAAATAAAACCCACCCAATTTACCCTTAAAAAAACCTAACACTAACCTCCTGAAGATCGACTTAGCGGGAGACGTCTTCATCAAAGCCGGGCCGAAGTCCTCAATGAAGATCAACTTACTGTTCTGAAGATCCAACATCCATCCTCAAGGAAGCAGCAGAAGTCTTCATCCAACCGGGTCAAAGTCCTCAGCGAAGCCGGGAGAAGTCTTCATCCAAGCTGGGCGAAGTGGTCCTCCAGACGGGCAGAAGTCTTCATCCAGATGGCATCTTCTATCTTCATCCATCTGACACGGAGAGGCTCCATCTTCAAGACATCCAACGCGGAGCATCTTCTTCATCCGATGGACTAACGACAAATGAAGGTACCTTTAAGTGATGACATCCAAGATGGCGTCCCTTAGATTCCGATTGGCTGATAGAATTCTATCAACCAATCGTAATTAAGGTAGAAAAAATCCTATTGGCTGATGCAATCAGCCAATAGGATTGAAGTTCAATCCTATTGGCTGATCCAATCAGCCAATAGGATTGAGCTCGCATTCTATTGGCTGATTGGAACAGCCAATAGAATGCAAGCTCAATCGTATTGGCTGATTGGAACAGCCAATAGAATGCGCGCTCAATCCTATTGGCTGATTGGATAAGCCAATAGGATTGAACTTCAATCCTATTTTCTGATTGCATCAGCCAATAGGATTTTTTCTTCCTTAATTCGGATTGGCTGATAGAATTCTATCAGCCAATCAGAATCTAAGGGACGCCATCATGGATGACGTCACTTAAAGGTACCTTCATTCGTCGTTAGTCCGTCGGATGAAGAGGATGTCTTGAAGATGGAGGCGCTCCACGTCGGATGGATGAAGATAGAAGATGCCGTCTGGATGAAGACTTCTGCCCGTCTGGAGGACCACTTCACCCGGCTTGGATAAAGACTTCTCCCGGCTTCGTTGAGGACTTCGACCCAGTTGGATGAAGACTTCTGCCCCTTCCTTGATGATGGATGTCGGATCTTCAGAATAGTAAGTCGATCTTCAGTGGGTTAGTGTTAGGTTTTTTTAAGGGTGTATTGGGTGGGTTTTATTTTTAGGTTACAGACTTTGTGCCGCAAAAGAGCTAACTGCCCTTTTGCCTTTTCAGGGCAATGGGGAGCTTAGGTATTTTTAGTTTGGCTTTTATTTGGGGGGTTGGTTGTGTGGGTGGTGGGTTTTACTTTTGGGGGTTTGTTTGTATTTTTTTTACAGGTAAAAGAGCTGATTACTTTGGGGCAATGCCCCATTAAAGGCCCTTTTAAGGGCTATTGGTAGTATAGTTTAGGCTAGGGTTTTTTTATTTTTGGGGGCTTTTTTTATTTTGATAGGGCTATTAGTTAGGTGCAATTAGTTTATATATCTGTAATTTGTTTATTATTTTCTGTAATTTAGTGGGGTTTTGTACTTTAGCTAATTTAATATAATTTAGGTAATTGTATTTAATTTAGTTAATTTATTTAATTGTAGTGCAGTGTTAGGTGTTATTGTAACTTAGGTTAGGTTTTATTTTACAGGTAGTTTTGTATTTATTTTAGCTAGGTAGTTATTAAATAGTTAATACCTATTTAATAACTATTGTACCTAGTTAAAATAAATAAAACTTGCCTGTAAAATAAAAATAAACCCTAAGCTATTAGTTATATTGTAGCTAGCTTAGGGTTCATTTTACAGGTAAGTATTTAGTTTTAAATAGAAATAATGTAGTTAATGATAGTAATTTTATTTAGATTTATTTAAATTATATTTAAGTTAGGGGGTGTTAGGATTAGGGTTAACTCTTCTGACACGGTAACTATGCAGATGTTCCCATACTGCTGAGCGACACTGTAGGAAATCTCGGAGTTCATCTGACTTTCTTCACTACAAGTTCATCCTGAACTCTTACTACTCTGCCCTTAATCTCTATAAGCAGCAATACTTCTCTAATCTTTCCTCTAACCCAAAGCGTCTGTTCTCCACTTTCAATACTCTTCTCCGCCCACCCCCACCTCCTAATACAACCTCTCTCTCAGCTCGAGATTTTGCCAGCCACTTCAAAAACAAAATTCACTCCATTAGAAGTGAAATCAGCTCTCAACATACTACCAATCTCCCACCCCCTCAAAAGCTCACATCATCCAAAACCCAAATATCCAAAAATGCAGCTCTTTTGCCCCTGATAATGAGGATGAAGATTCTGCCCTTATACTGTCCTCCCACCTCACTTCCTGTCCCCCCGACCCCATCCCCTCACAGCTATTCCTCTCCCTCTCTGCTACCCTCACCCCCATACTCACACACATTTTCAACCTCTGCCTCAGCACTGGTATATTTCCCTCATCTCTAAAACATGCACTGGTCACACCTATCCTCAAAAAACCTTCCCTCGATCCAACCTCCCCATCCAACTACCGCCCTATTTCCCTACTCCCTCTTGCCTCAAAGCTCCTAGAAAAGCTAGTATACACACGTCTATCCCATTTCCTCACACTAAACTCTCTTCTTGACCCACTGCAATCTGGATTTTGTCCCCATCACTCTACAGAGACAGCAATTGTCAAGGTTACCAATGACCTACTTACAGCAAAATCCAAAGGCCACTTCTCTCTGCTTATCCTCCTTGACCTGTCTGCAGCCTTTGACACTGTTGACCACCCTCTTCTGCTCCAAACCCTCCAATCCTTCGGCATCTGAGACACAGCTCTCTCTTGGTTCTCTTCCTATGTGACTAACCGTACATTTAGTGTAGCCTTCTCCGGAGCATCCTCTGCCCTGTTACCACTTTCTGTTGGGGTACCTCAAGGCTCTGTCCTCTGTCCCCTTCTCTTTTCAATCTACATGTCATCATTAGGTTCCTTAATAAAGTCCCATGGGTTTCAATATCATTTGTATGATGATGACACCCAAATCTACCTCTCTGCACTAGACCTACCTCCTTTCTTACTAACCCGTGTCACTAACTGTCTTTCTCATATCTCATCTTGGATGTCCTCTCACTACCTTAAGCTAAATCTCTCCAAAACTGAACTCCTTATTTTCCCCCCTTCTTCCAATGTCTCCACCCCCAAATTTTCTATAACTGTTGATAATTCCATCATTACTCCTACCCCGCATGCCTGATGTCTTGGGGTCACACTTGACTCAAATCTTTCCTTCACTCCTCACATTCAGTCATTGGCTAAAGCCTGCCGCTTCCACCTTAAAAACATCTCTAAAATTAGACATTTCCTTACACAAGATACAACTAAGATTGTAATCCACTCTCTCATCCTTTCCCGTCTCGACTACTGCAACTCCGTCCTCTCTGGTCTACCTAGCTGCAGCATAGCTCCTTTACAATCCATTATGAATGCCTCTGCCAGGCTCATCTTCCTTACTCGTCGATCTTCATCTGCTGCGCCTCTCTGCCAGTACTTCCACTGGCTTCCTCTTGCCTCTAGAATTAAACACAAAATCCTCACTCTGACATACAAAGCTCTCAACTGCACTGCTCCCTCCTACATTTCAGAACTTGTCTCTAGATACTCTCCCTCCCGTCCCCTTCGATCAGCTCAGGATCTCCTCCTCTCCTCCTCTCTTGTTACTTCCTCACATTCACATTTACAGGACTTCTCCAGACTGGCCCCCATCCTGTGGAACACCCTGTCTCACTCCACAAGACTCTCCTCTAGTTTTAACAGCTTCAAGCGCTCCCTAAAAACTCTACTATTCAAGGATGCTTACAACCAACACTAACCTTTCCTAACTCCATAGCTTTCTCCTTGAACCCCTTAGAATGTAAGTCTATGAGCCCAGCTGTTTGCAGATCGCCTTCATAAGAGCCGACTACAACAGTGAAACTCTCAGCAGGGCCCTCTACCCACTTAATCCCTGCAAAAGCTATTCTGTATACCGACTATGTTCACATCACTGCAGTATCTGTTGGCGCTCTACAAATACCTGATAATAATAATAATAATAATAATAGGGTTAGACTTAGGTTTAGGGGTTAATACATTTAGTATAGTGGCGGCGACATTGGGGGTGGCAGATTAGGGGTTAATAAATGTAGGTAGGTGGCGGCGATAATAGGGACGGCAGATTAGGGGTTAATAATATTTAACTAATGTTTGCGAGGCAGGAGTGCAGCGGTTTAGGCGTTAATATGTTTATTATAGTGTCGGCGACGTTGGGGCGGCAGATTAGGGGTTAATAAGTGTAGGTAGGTTGCGGCGACATTGGGGGCAGCAGATTAGGGGTTCATAAGTATAATGCAGGTGGCAGCGGTGTCCGGAGTGGCAGATTAGGGGTTAATAATTTTATTATAGTGTTTGCGATGCGGGAGGGCCTCGGTTTAGGGGTTAATAGGTAGTTTATGGGTGTTAGTGTACTTTTTAGCACTTTAGTTAAGAGTTTTATGCTACAGCGTTGTACCATAAAACTCTTAACTACTGGCTTTTAAATGCATTAGGACTCTTGGAGTTAGAGGGTGTACCGCTCACTTTTTGGCCTCCCAGGACAGACTCGTAATAACGGCGCTATGGAAGTCCCAAAGACAAAAGACAGGGGCTTAATATAAATAATTTCTTTCTCTATTACTCTCTATTTTTTACCTTTTGTCCAGACTTACAAGCAATGTTGTTTTAAAGGGATATCATACTGAATTTTTTTCTCTCCATTTTAAATAAACATGAAACTCAAAACTTTCATGATTCAGATAGAGCATATCACTTTAAACAAATTTCCAATTTATTAGTATTAACAAATTTGTTTAATTCTCTTGGTATCCTTTGTTAAAGGAGCAACAATGCACTACTGGGAGCTTGCTGAACATAATAATGAGCCAATGACAAGAGGCATACATGTGCTGCCACCAATCATTTCTCAGTAATGCATAACTGCTCCTGAGTCTACCTCGGCTACCTAGGTATGGTTTAAAAAAAAAAAAAGAAGATATTTAGACAAAAGAAGTAAAAGGGAAAGTTATTTAAAATTGCATGCTTTTTCTGAATAATGGGGGTTTAATTTTTACTTTATTGATCCCTTTAAAGGACCAGTCAACACAGTAGATTTGCATAATCAACAAATGCAAGATAGCAAGACAATGCAATAATGTGCAAGCGGACATGATACGATGTAGCGTATCATGTCTGCCGCACATCTTGTGAACTGCTGGTGTAATGCCGCCCCCTACAGATTCGCGGCCACTAGCAGGGGGTGTCAATCAACCCAGATCGGGTTGATTTCTGTCCACGTCCTCAGAGCAGGCGGACAAAAGAAGCAGCGGTCTTTAGACCACTGCTTCATAACTTCTGTTTACGGCGAGCCTTCCATATGGAGCTTGATAAATCGGCCCCTATGTCTGAACTTCAAATGAGTAGTAGATTTTTTTCTGAAACTTTAAAAGATATGTCTATTTCCACTCCCGCTGTACCATGTGACAGCCATCAGCCAATCACAAATGCAAACACGTTTTATTCTGTGAATTCTTGCACATGCTCAGTAGGAGCTGGTGACTCAAAAAGTTTAAATATAAAAAGACTGTGCACATTTTGTTAATGGAAGTAAATTGGAAAGTTGTTTGAAATTGCATGCTCTATCTGAATAATGAAAGTTTAATTTTAACTTGAGTGTCCCTTAAAGGCTTCGTTAATGCCCCTTTAAATTTTAAAAAAGATACCATTGACATTTGATAGAATTTTTTATAAGACATTTTGGGACACATTCTCAGGAAATTTCATCTCTCCTATTATAAGGCTTAAAAGCCAGATGCATATTTGCTAGAATATATAATATACTGTATATTGGTGTCGACATAAAATGTTGGTGCTAATTGTAAAGGATAGCTCTAAGGATAGCAAGGCAATCAACCGTCAAAGATTTGGCAAGAAGTAGTTTATAGGTTATGCCACCAGATCCGGTAATAAAATCATACTACAACATACTTGTGGTAGAAATTGAACATTTTGAATCAACTTCTTTTAAAACACAATTTTCAGACTAAGGCCAAGTTTCCATTGAGGTGGTAAAGTTTGGAAACTAAATTTACTACCTCAATGGAAACTAAAGCAACTGAAATTGTATTTAAAAGTCTAATCTTTGGAAAAGATAGAAGGCAAATAAATAAACAAATCTTCAATTTCTCAATAATATTGAAAAAGATTCTTACTTTACATGCATGCACGTGTAAACATAAGTGGTCACAGGATTGGAATTTTTTGCAGAAAGAATTGGTTTGAATATAAAGCAACACAAGATAGTGTCCAGGATTAAAGGGACATTAAACTGCTGACTACAACTACAGTAGCATAATTACTACTCACAATGCTATTGTTTTCCCTCCTCTACCTGCAGCTCTCTTTAAAGCTGTTCTCTTATTTTAACCCATTATAGAAATCAGTTGGCAAAGCTCTGCATGTTTAAACTAGGAGCCTCTTAGTGTCCGTATTGTTGCATTCTGTGATAGGAGCAGTGCACTTTCACAGATCAGTGATGTTACTGGGTTTTTCACATGCACTTTTGATTATCTCACATAATATAAAGCAGAAGCTTTTCATATTTACATTTTTTAACAGTTTAAAAGTTACATAACAAATATAAAAAAACCCTCAGGAATAATATAGAAAAATGTACAGCCTCCACTCTGTATTGTGCATTCTAAACTGAAGAGCACAGTAATACTTGTCAAGAAGACAACAATACTGTGAATGCACATGGCTTCTGTCACAGTGTGCATGAAAACTCAAACTCCAAGATGGTGGCGCCCATTGTGAAGATGCAGCGTTTCACTAACCAGCACTTGTAAAGGGTTAAAATAAGAGAAAGCCTTTGAAGAGAGCTGTAGGCAAGAGAGGAAAACCAATAGCATGTTTCTACTAGTGGACTAGTTACTACAAGTGAACAGGCTTCCAAAGGAAAGTCAATAAAACAGCTTAAAACTTAGTTGCCAATGGGAAGACTTATGGATAAGAGGACAGTAGACAGGTTTATAGATCAGTGACCATAGGAACAGGTATGTTGAAATACACACAGACTTTCTGCTGAGAGGCCAGGGGACACAGATTTGTTCTTGGGAAACCAGAATACACAGACTTTCTGTTAAGAGACCTGGAGACACAGATTTGTTGTTGGGAAGCCAGGAGACACAGACTTGCTTCTGAGAGGCCTTGTGTAACATATACCTACCTGCTATCACTGTCCCTTTAAGACTGCCTTCCCTGCTTCTGTCAATCATGCTGTTTGGGGCGTAGTCTGCATTCATTCTACTGCTGGAACTTACCTGCTTAATTAATTATTCATGCACCTATTTCTCTTAGTCTCTATTTTAACCATGCCAGGCCTATTGTGCTTTGCACTAGCTTTGAAGTTTGTTCCAGATCCCTGTGTTTGTTCCAGAATGGACTTTTCTAGAAATATTCAAGTTACAGCCTTACATGCCTGCTAAAGCCTGATTTCTATTAAACTGCAAGTAACCATATATTTCCTGCATTGTTTCCAAGACACTGCTATTATACTAACTCTGAAATCAATCTAACTAACAAGTTTGTATTTTGCTATAATCATTCTCTGATTGCTATACATTAATCTTACCCTGAACTTTACAACTATTCACTGCTACAAGTTGTCATTGCTCAAATATCCTCCTACAAAAATATACCTATTCAGAACTCTGCATTTATGTGTTCAGTTAAACTGCTTTCCTGTGATTCTCTTATATTTGCCACAACAGTATTTAATGCTTTAACTTGCTACTTGCCTATCACCTGTGCTGTTCTGCTTATTACTCTGGCATACAGCTCTAACTAATATGATGTACTGTGAACCTTGCAGTGACTCCTTGCATCTGTGAATCACAATCTCCTATCTGTTTCCTTTGAAGCCTGAATATCTTGCATTGTTATGTTTTTCAATTCATGAATCCTGCAGCAACTCCTAGTAACTATGAGTCACAGTATCTATTATGTTTCCATTGAAGCAAGAATATATTGCATGCATATGTTTTTCACTTCATAATCCCTAAAATAACTCCTTGCAACTATGAATCACAGAATATCAACTATCCATGTCCAGTCTCCTGAGTGTTTATACACTGGAAATTGACACCTGGAGACACTGGCGTGCTGTGGACCCCAACAATTACAAATAGTGTGTTTTTATTTTAATATTTGAGTCACAGGAACTGTTTTATTACTGACGGTACCTGCGTCCTCATAATTGAGTTTTAAAACAGGATTGTGCAGTTGTGAGTTCCATAGGAATCTATTGGAATCCGTTTCTGTCCTCACCACTGCTAAACCATTTGAATGTATATTGTAAGTTAACATAATGGGCAGACTGGACACCATTTTCTATCCTTATACGATCACTTTTTGTAAATTTTGACAAGTATTGTTTTTTTTTACAATATTTATTTCTATTGTTTGTTATAGGATAGTTTCCATTTTGGAGTGTTCTTAAAACAAGACTATGGGGCCCATTTATCAAGCTCCGAACGGAGCTTGTGGGCCCGTGTTTCTGGTGAGTCTTCAGGCTCGCCAGAAACAGCAGTTATGAAGCAGCGGTCCAAAGACCGCTGCTCCATAACCCTGTCCGTCTGCTCTGATGAGGCGGACAGGAATCACCGGAATTCAACCCAATTGAGTACGATCGGGTTGATTGACACCCCCCTGCTGGCGGCCGATTGGCCGCGAGTCAGCAGGGGGCGGCGTTGCACCAGCAGCTCTTGTGAGCTGCTGGTGCAATGTTAAATGCGGAGAGCGTATTGCTCTTCGCAGACCTGATCCGCACTGTCGGATCAGGTCCGCAAGACCTTTGATAAATAGGCCCCTATGACTAAGGGTTTCCCTGAAAAGGACTTATAATTTCTTATACTGACATTTGAAAGAAAAAACTGAAACTGTTCCCTTGCAACATTGTATCTGCCTGACAGTGTGAGTGTGATTGTGACTTTAAAGGGACATTAAACACTTTTGAGATGGTAATATAAAATGATAAAATAATATATATATATAACTCCACAATATACTTTCATTATTTATTTTGTCCCCTTTTCCTGTAATTCCATTATGAAATTGTGAGCATTTCAGTTACTGTTAGAAATAGAAGTGCAGAACAATGCTATATGCACAGCCATTGGCTGCATACTTTAGTGACCTGTCCCTAAGTTACAACATGGCAGCTTCCATTGTTTTATAGACTACATTTGTTTTATCAATATTTAAACAACTAATGAAACTTTTAAAAAAAAAAATACATATACATGTTATTCTCAAACTAGCATTTATTTAGTATTTAATGTCCCTTTAAATAAAAATTTAAAATAAAAAATACATTGTATATGTTGGTGTCCTGATTTGTCTTTTCCTGCAGATCCCCTTAGCTGTACAAAATGTCCTGTAGTCATCACATATACATATGAATATGAATATATACTGTACATTTGTAAATGTGCGCACTGGCCACTGTATACAGCCTCTACAATAGACATAAATAGAGGTTTAATTAATTGAATTACTAAAAGTGAAGGTCAATTTTGATGAATTAGTGCCCGGTTTTTAATAATCCTATTAAAAACAAGGGCACTTTAATTAATCAAAATTGACATTTCACTCGTTTTCTTCAAAAACTTATCTTTTAATCCTTTCAGTTGCTCCAGCACTTCCTCCGCCCGTCGCAAGCCGTCTTCGTGGGTCCAAAATGACGAATCCGGCTTCCTCCAATCACGGCGTTGCATCAGGCCAAGATTCCCCCGGGGGGAAGACGTGATTGGAGGTAGCCGGATACGTCATTTCTGACATCTGCAGAGGCTTCCGATGGTCGTGGGAATCGCTGGAGCGGCTGCCCGAATGAAAATGTAAGTTTGTGAAGAAAAAGAGTGAAATGTCAATTTTGATGAATTAAAGTGCCCTTGTTTTTAATAGGATTATTAAAAACCGGGCACTAATTAATCAACATTGACCTTCACTTTAATGAACTGATACCATGTATGTTAAGAAACCTCTACAATGTCTTCTGTGGCCATTTCAGAGTGTTTTGCACATGTGCAAGATAAAAGATTGTTTCTAAATAACCGTGAAACAGTTGTAAAGATGTCCAAAATGCCCTTTCAAAGACTTATCAAGTGCCTTGAGGGGTTAAATTTGAAAAGTCAAAATTGGTTTTATATATAAGGTGTTATAAAGTGACTGGAAATTGGATTGGGATTTCTGAGATCTTTTCAGCCCCATAGTAATCACAGTAAGTGTGGATCTCAAAACACATTTGCAAGTGTGGGAAAGAGCTGAAAACACGCTATTGTCATTGTACTGAATTGAAAATTGGCTTTTTGGCCAGAAAAAGTGCTGAAAACACAGCAGTTGATAGAGGGCTAGATTACAAGTAGTGTGCCAAGAGTTGAGCGCAAGCGATAAGGGGTTTATCGTGGGTGTTTGCGCACGTCAGAAGTAGAGTGCGAATTACAAGTTGAAAGTAAAGTCATTCGCCGAAGCAAAATTGAATTTAACAAGCGTCGGGTTAGCACAATTTCCGAGTTCTGGTTAACTGTTACTCTCAAAAAGTAGCACAAAATACCTAAAAAATATATTAAAAAGTAAAGTTTCACTCATAAAATTTGCATTAAAAAGTTATAAGGGCTCAAAGATATGAGGTCTCAGGTGTTAGAAAAAAAAAAGTCATGTAAAGCGCTCTAACATAAAGATGCATAAATATACATGTCTAAGTATGTATATATACAGTATATATATATATATATATATATATATATATATATATATATATATATATATATATATATATATATATATATATATATACAGTAAACTCCCAGTCAACCGGAACCCATGGAGATTGGTAGATTCCGAATAAGTGTAGTTTCTGGTTGCTTGAGAGTCACTATTAAAAATACGCCTAACTAGTTCTATTACCCATACTATACTATAAACACTGTATTTACTTAATAAAAGGAAATTATACATTAATATTAATGCCGCCTCCGTTCAGTTCCGGGCCCCCAGTGACAGGTAGATGTCTAATTCTCATACTGCCTTGTGTTTACAACTTTCAAGAGCAGTTATGTAAGGTCTGGTGGCATGAAAAGGGCTTGCTTTCACCTTCAAGAGCCCACTATAGAGAAAGCTGCGGAGCAAAGTTAGTGTTCATTTTATTGTACAGTATGTTTGATTATTTTTTTTCTGGTTGCTTGAGAGTGTCGGTTGCTTGAGTTCCGGTTAACTGAAAGTTTACTGTATATATACGGTATATATATATATATATATACAGTATATATATATATATATATATATATATATATATATTTATATTATATGTGTGTACATATGTATTTATGTATTTATATGTGTATTTATGTATTTACAAACATATATACACATATAAAACACATAAATACATATGTATACTTATATAGACATATATTTAAATGCATTGAAGCCCTTTGCAGTCAAGTAGCTGAAAACATGTAAAAGCATATTTATGCAATATTCATATTAAATAAGTATTATACTGTGTATTTACTGTAAATATTTCACATTCCAATGTTCTTCACATAGGGGAATATGTTCTAAGTATTTTTAAATACATATTAGATATGTTTGCGCCCGATATGGGGTATATAATGAAGGTTTGTGCTCATCGGGCTTACTGTTCATATTATGAGTTGAAAGTAAACATGATTGCATAAGAGCAATTAAAATTTACGCTAGAATAATTATCGTGCCTTTAGAGCTCTGGTTAACTGTTTTAGCAAAACTAAAAAGTTGCACAAAACACATCAAAACTACATTACAAAGTATAGTTACACTCATAATAACACTATCTAATAAAAAATATTTTAAAAAATATTGCATACAAATGTTATAAATGCTCAAAGATATGAGATCTCAGGTGTTAGAAAAATAAGCCAGGCAAAGGGCTTTTTTTACATTGCGACACACACATATATATATATATATATAAATATATATATATATATATATATATATATATATATATATATATATATATATACACAGTATATACACATCTCTAAAGATAGATATGTATGTATGTATATATATATATATATATATATATATATATATATATATATATATATATATATATATATATATATATATATATATATATATATATATATATATATATATATATATATATATATACTCTCCTTCTGTAAGTAAATCCGTCCACCTGGGTCAACAGCCTGGGTGCTAGCATGAACAAGTATAGCTCTGTAACTGGAAGCACTCACAGGACTTCCTGTGAGTGCTTCCAGTTACAGAGATATATATATATATATATATATATATATATATATATATATATATATATATATATATATATATATATATATATATATATATATATATATATATATATATATATATATATATATATATATATATATATATATATATAGATAACTCCTTTCAACAGCTCAACCCACCGGTGTCAGCTGCCTGGGTGAAAAAATACCAGATAATAGCCTCTCAAACAAATGCACTCTCACGACTTTCAAATAGAATAACAAAGTTATCTTTTATTGGAATGTTTTCGGGTATACACTACCCTTCATCAGCATGAAAAAAGTTAAATACATCATACAATATATAGTCAAACAAATCAAATAAAATCAAACACACCCCAACCTGTGTTGGGAAGTAGTGGCGCCAAAGTAAAGTACTGGAACGCATACTTGTGTTCCTCTGTCTCGTGTATCCGGAAGTTCAATTACGTCGCTTCCGGTTTCGCCGTATTACTCCGGCTCAATTTTAGTGTCAAGAAAATAGCTTTGTGACATACGAGTAAAATCAAACTAGTGCTTATATCGATTGTGTGTACTATGCCTCACTGTGATTGCTTGTAATACATATTCATAACTACATGATGACTGAAGAGTTGTTTACTGAAAACAAGTATTGGAAGTCATGGCTACGACCTATAACTTCCGGTCTTGCCATCTGTTACTACTTGCAAAAAGAAAAAACTTCTAAACTACCTAGAAACTCTGTCAGCAATTCGTATCCCTAACATGTAAAAAAACAATATAGTCCACAAATATTCATCATAATCTATTGTGATTAATGTGCAAAGAGACCTAGATTACACATGTAGGAAGTATATAGTGGTAACCATAGTTACCAAACCTGTTTAACTGTTAAGCTATGTATATTGCCACCAATAATAGATTTCACGTTTCTCAAGTAATGGCAGTTTACCACCTACATTCATCCAGTGTATCATATCTCATAAATCACCCATGAATATTGGAAGTGCATCCTACTGTGAGAGACTTATATACACAAAAAAACAATATTGTATACAAATTATACAGTCATATACAATAATATCACGTCATTCAAACCACACCCCTTTCTATTCTGTACTAACATTCTGTTAGTGGGGTTACCAAATGATGTAGACTGATGCTATGTACACATAAAAAAGACTTTAAAATAAAGTAAAATACAACACTTTGAACTTCACTATCCCTTGTACTGTGATTAAGTAACATGTAGCTTTTATATAGAGTATGAAACTAATGGGGCTTGTACCCCTTACTCTCTTAGTAAGCTGGGGGACCTATGACAAAGTCACCCCTATTTCATGTAATGTAAACATGAAAAATTGGCAAATTATACAACCAAAGCATGAATCCTTGCTCGGATGTTGTAATGTGTATATCTTATAGCAACACCTCAACACATACAAATATTAACATCAGACCAATTTATACTCTGTCAAACCAAAGATTGTACATAAGTCTCACCATCCATACATTCGGATAGATAACCAAGCGAGTATATGTTATATGATACAGAGAGAACAAAGTATACCCTAGATGTATGGTATACACATATATGCCCATGGCTACTTATGACCCGTCACTACTCCCTAGACACATGAATGGGTGGATGGTTGAGTGACCCCCCAAGTTGCGTAGACTTGCACACATCCCCTGGGGCATCAACTGTCCCAGAAGGTGTGGGCAGCCGGATTGGTGACAATCCAGAGCCCCACAGCGTGAGATCTCTTGATTAAACCCTCCGCTAAGTCACACCAACACGGGCTAGCACTCCAGGTAAGTATCGCACCCGCATGTTCTAGATTAGGAGTTTAAAGTCCGGTGCTGAATTAAGACCACCAGGGTGTATTGTACCAAGTCTATAGATCCATTGGGCTTCGCGCAAAAGCAGTGTTTTATTTCTGTCACCACCTCTGTCCAAGATCGGTACATGGTCAATCAACATGTATCGTATTGATGATACCGCGTGGCGTTTGTTAGCGCAATGCCTCACCACCGGTTGGTCCGAATCACCTTTTTCCAAAGCCACACAAATTGCTCTCCTATGATTTGCCATGCATTCTCTGAGTGTCCCACTCGTTTTGCCAACGTAAACAGTCGAACACGGGAAAAATAATAAGTATACCACATGTGTAGTAGTACATCTGAGAGAATGGCGGATGGTATAATTCTTGTTCGAGTGAGGATGATAAAAGGTTTTCATATTGATCAATCCGTTACATGTAGTACAACCAAGACAGCGATATGAACCTTTAATATTCACTTTACTGTGACTCTGATAGCTGGATAGCACATCAATAGCACAGACACTACTGTTAGATTCAAGTTAACTCACAGTGAGAAAGAGATACATTTCTTAGATTTGAACATTTTCATTGATAACAACAAAATAGGCACAACACTATACAGTAAACCTACTGATAGAAATTCATTGCTCAGGGCAGATAGTTGCCATCCCCCGGCACTCTTAAAGGGAATTGTTAGATCCCAAATGATCAGAACAGTATGCAACAATTCAAGTAGGGAGGCAGGGATTTCCCAGCTGTCTGGAGTAAGGGATAAATTTCTACAGAGGGGTTATAAACCCCAGTTGGTTCAAGGTATCCTGGAAGAGGTATCATCTTTGTCTCAAGAGTAGTTGATTAAAGAGACACCACGAAAAACCAGTGAAGGCAAATTAATCATGGCAACCACATTTACACCAACTACCACAAATACAGGTCATATTTTGAGGACCCATTGGCCAGTTGTTGCGTCAGACCCAAAATTACAGTTTACTAAAAACCTGCCACCGATGGTTGGATATCGGAGGGGGACTAACCTGAAGGACATGCTCGTCAAAACAGACCCAAAATCCAGCTATCAGAGTCACAGTAAAGTGAATATTAAAGGTTCATATTGCTGTCTTGGTTGTACTACATGTAACGGATTGATCAATATGAAAACCTTTCATCATTCTCACTCGAACAAGAATTATACCATCCACCATTCTCTCATATGTACTACTACACATGTGGTATACTGATTATTTTGCCCGTGTTCGAGTGTTTACGTTGGCAAAACGAGTGGGACACTCAGAGAACGCATGGCAAATCATAGGAGAGCAATTCGTGTGGCTTTGGAAAAAGGTGATTCGGACCAACCGGTGGTGAGGCATTGCGCTAACAAACGCCACGTGGTATCATCAATACGATACATCTTGATTGACCATGTACCGATCTTGGACAGAGGTGGTGACAGAAATAAAACACTGCTTTTGCGCGAAGCCCAATGGATCTATAGACTTGGTACAATACACCCTGGTGGTCTTAATTTGGCACCGGACTTCAAACTCCTAATCTAGAACATGCGGGTGCGATACTTACCTGGAGTGCTAGCCCATGTTGGTGTGACTTAGCGGAGGGTTTAATCAAGAGATCTCACGCTGTGGGTCTCTGGATTGTCACCAATCCGGCTGCCCACACCTTCTGGGACAGTTGATGCCCCAGGGGATGTGTGCAAGTCTACCCAACTTGGGGGGGGTCACTCAACCATCCACCCATTCATGTGTCTAGGGAGTAGTGACGGGTCATAAGTAGCCATGGGCATATATGTGTATACCATACATCTAGGGTATACTTTGTTCTCTCTGTATCATATAACATATACTCGCTTGGTTATCTATCCGAATGCATGGATGGTGAGACTTATGTACAATCTTTGGTTTGACAGAGTATAAATTGGTCTGATGTTAATATTTGTATGTGTTGAGGTGTTGCTATAACATATACACATTACAACATCCGAGCAAGGATTCATGCTTTGGTTGTATAATTTGCCAATTTTTCATGTTTACATTACATGAAATAGGGGTGACTTTGTCATAGGTCCCCCAGCTTACTAAGAGAGTAAGGGGTACAAGCCCCATTAGTTTCATACTCTATATAAAAGCTACATGTTACTTAATCACAGTACAAGGGATAGTGAAGTTCAAAAGTGTTGTATTTTACTTTATTTTAAAGTCTTTTTTATGTGTACATAGCATCAGTCTACATTATTTGGTAACCCCACTAACAGAATGTTAGTACAGAATAGAAAGGGGTGTGGTTTGAATGATGTGATATTATTGTATATGACTGTATAATTTGTATACAATATTGTTTTTTTGTGTATATAAGTCTCTCACAGTAGGATGCACTTCCAATATTCATGGGTGATTTATGAGATATGATACACTGGATGAATGTAGGTGGTAAACTGCCATTACTTGAGAAACGTGAAATCTATGATTGGTGGCAATATACATAGCTTAACAGTTAAACAGCTTTGGTAACTATGGTTACCACTATATACTTCCTACATGTGTTATCTAGGTCTCTTTGCACATTAATCACAATAGATTATGATGAATATTTGTGGACTATATTGTTTTTTTACATGTTTGGGATACAAATTGCTGACAGAGTTTCTAGGTAGTTTAGAAGTTTTTCCTTTTTGCGAGTAGTAACAGATGGCAAGACCGGAAGTTATAGGTTGTAGTCATGACTTCCAATACTCGTTTTCAGTAAACAACTCTTCAGTCATCATGTAGTTATGAATATGTATTACAAGCAATCACAGTGAGGCATAGTACACACAATCGATATAAGCACTAGTTTGATTTTACTCGTATGTCACAAAGCTATTTTCTTGACACTAAAATTGAGCCGGAGTAATACGGCGAAACCGAAAGTGACGTAATTGAACTTCCGGGTACACGAGACAGAGGAACGCAAGTATGCGTTCCAGCACTTTACTTTGGCGCCACTTCTTCACAACACAGGTTGGGGTGTGTTTGATTTTAATTGATTTGTTTGACTATATATTGTATGATGTATTTCACTTTTTTTCATGCTGATGAAGGGTAGTGTATACCCGAAAACGTTCCAATAAAAGATAACTTTGTTATTCTATTTGAAAGTCCTGAGAGTGCATTTGTTTGAGAGGCTATATATATATATATATATATATATATATATATATATATATATATATATATATATATATATATATATATATATATATATATATATATATATATATATATATATATGTATGTACATACGTATTTATGTGTTTTTATGTGTGTATATATGAATTTACAAACATATATATACACACATATAAACACATAAATACATAAACATATATAGACATATGTATAAGTGCATTGGAGCCTTTTGCTGTCAAGTAGCTGAAAACATGTAAAAACATATTTATGCAATAGTCATATTTGATACATTTTTAAACTATGTATTTACTGTAAATATTTTACGTAGCTGAATATGTTCTATTTATTTATAAATAGATATTCATATATATACATATATCTATCTCTATATATAATTGTGTGTGTATATATATATATATACAGGGAGTGCAGAATTATTAGGCAAGTTGTATTTTTGAGGATTAGTTTTATTATTGAACAACCATGTTCTCAATGAACCCAAAAAACTCATTAATATCAAAGCTGAATAGTTTTGGAAGTAGTTTTTAGTTTGTTTTTAGTTATAGCTATTTTAGGGGGATATCTGTGTGTGCAGGTGACTATTACTGTGCATAATTATTAGGCAACTTAACAAAAAACAAATATATACCCATTTCAATTATTTATTTTTACCAGTGAAACCAATATAACATCTCAACATTCACAAATATACATTTCTGACATTCAAAAACAAAACAAAAACAAATCAGTGACCAATATAGCCACCTTTCTTTGCAAGGACACTCAAAAGCCTGCCATCCATGGATTCTGTCAGTGTTTTGATCTGTTCACCATCAACATTGCGTGCAGCAGCAACCACAGCCTCCCAGACACTGTTCAGAGAGGTGTACTGTTTTCCCTCCTTGTAAATCTCACATTTGATGATGGACCACAGGTTCTCAATGGGGTTCAGATCAGGTGAACAAGGAGGCCATGTCATTAGATTTTCTTCTTTTATACCCTTTCTTGCCAGCCACGCTGTGGAGTACTTGGACGCGTGTGATGGAGCATTGTCCTGCATGAAAATCATGTTTTTCTTGAAGGATGCAGACTTCTTCCTGTACCACTGCTTGAAGAAGGTGTCTTCCAGAAACTGGCAGTAGGACTGGGAGTTGAGCTTGACTCCATCCTCAACCTGAAAAGGCCCCACAAGCTCATCTTTGATGATACCAGCCCAAACCAGTACTCCACCTCCACCTTGCTGGCGTCTGAGTCGGACTGGAGCTCTCTGCCCTTTACCAATCCAGCCACGGGCCCATCCATCTGGCCCATCAAGACTCACTCTCATTTCATCAGTCCATAAAACCTTAGAAAAATCAGTCTTGAGATATTTCTTGGCCCAGTCTTGAGGTTTCAGCTTGTGTGTCTTGTTCAGTGGTGGTAGTCTTTCAGCCTTTCTTACCTTGGCCATGTCTCTGAGTATTGCACACCTTGTGCTTTTGGGCACTCCAGTGATGTTGCAGCTCTGAAATATGGCCAAACTGGTGGCAAGTGGCATCTTGGCAGCTGCACGCTTGACTTTTCTCAGTTCATGGGCAGTTATTTTGCGCCTTGGTTTTTCCACACGCTTCTTGCGACCCTGTTGACTATTTTGAATGAAACGCTTGATTGTTCGATGATCACGCTTCAGAAGCTTTGCAATTTTAAGAGTGCTGCATCCCTCTGCAAGATATCTCACTATTTTTGACTTTTCTGAGCCTGTCAAGTCCTTCTTTTGACCCATTTTGCCAAAGGAAAGGAAGTTGCCTAATAATTATGCACACCTGATATAGGTGTTGATGTCATTAGACCACACCCCTTCTCATTACAGAGATGCACATCACCTAATATGCTTAATTGGTAGTAGGCTTTCGAGCCTATACAGCTTGGAGTAAGACAACATGCATAAAGAGGATGATGTGGTCAAAATACTCATTTGCCTAATAATTCTGCACTCCCTGTATATATATATATATATATATATATATATATATATATATATATATATATATATATATATATATATATATATAAAATAACTAATTGTATAGTTCATTAACAAATCTAGACAGGCCCAGAGGCTTGTTTTCCCACAGAAAACCTCTGAATTACATTGTTTCCTATGCAGCAAAGGATTCTGGGTAAGATATGCAAATTAAGTACACAATGACACACCTTTTTACTTCAGTCTGCTTTTCAGCAGGTTCCCTTTACGCCAAAGTATCGCTGTTCTAACCCTAGCTGCACTAACCCTAGCTAAGTTTATAAGCTGTGGGAACAGCGATACTTTGGCGTAAAGGGAACCTGCTGAAAAGCAGACTGAAGTAAAAAGGTGTGTCATTGTGTACTTAATTTGCATATCTTACCCAGAATCCTTTGCTGCATTGGAAACAATGTAATTCAGAGGTTTTCTGTGGGAAAACAAGCCTCTGGGCCTGTCTAGATTTGTTAATGAACTACACAATGAGTTATTTTTTCTATATTTTGTGCGTAGTGGATGATTTTAAACTCGCCTTTTATCTCCCCCTAATTTAAAATGTTGTTGTATTCTGCCTGGAATCAACTTCACCCAGCAGTGATTTTAACCTTCTCCCAGCTGATAAGTGGCAAAAACCATGAAACAGTCTGTCCTGGGATGGTTATGAATAACTGCACTAATCCTAGCTAAGTTTATAAGCAGTGTGAACAGCGATACTTTGGCGTAAAGGGAACCTGCTGAAAAGCAGACTGAAGTAAAAAGGTGTGTCATTGTGTACTTAATTTGCATATCTTACCCAGAATCCTTTGCTGCATTGGAAACAATGTAATTCAGAGGTTTTCTGTGGGAAAACAAGCCTCTGGGCCTGTCTAGATTTGTTAATGAACTACACAATGAGTTATTTTTTCTATATTTTGTGGGAAGTGGAGGATTTTAAACTCGCCTTTTATCTCCCCCTTATTTAAAATGTTGTTGTATTCTGCCTGGAATCAACTTCACCCAGCAGTGATTCTAACCTTCTCCCAGCTGATAAGTGGCAAAAACCATGAAACAGTCTGTCCTGGGATGGTTATGAATCACTGCACTAACCCTAGCTAAGTTTATAAGCTGTGTGAACAGCGATACTTTGGCGTAAAGGGAACCTGCTGAAAAGCAGACTGAAGTAAAAAGGTATGTCATTGTGTACTTAATTTGCATATCTTACCCTGAATATTATCTGCATTGGAAACAATGCAATTCAGAGGTTTTCTGTGGGAAAACAAGCCTCTGGGCCTGTCTAGATTTGTTA
>NC_069501.1:255800213-255835213 GCF_027579735.1 Bombina bombina | reverse complement strand
GAATCCTTTGCTGCGTTGGAAACAATGTAATTCAGAGGTTTTCTGTGGGAAAACAAGCCTCTGGGCTTGTCTAGATTTGTTAATGAACTACACAATGAGTTATTTTTTCTATATTTTGTGGGAAGTGGAGGATTTTAAACTCGCCTTTTATCTCCCCCTTATTTAAAATGTTGTTGTATTCTGCCTGGAATCAACTTCACCCAGCAGTGATTCTAACCTTCTCCCAGCTGATAAGTGGCAAAAACCATGAAACAGTCTGTCCTGGGATGGTTATGAATCACTGCACTAATCCTAGCTAAGTTTATAAGCTGTGTGAACAGCGATACTTTGGCGTAAAGGGAACCTGCTGAAAAGCAGACTGAAGTAAAAAGGTGTGTCATTGTGTACTTAATTTGCATATCTTACCCTGAATCCTTAGCTGCATTGGAAACAATGCAATTCAGAGGTTTTCTGTGGGAAAACAAGCCTCTGGGCCTGTCTAGATTTGTTAATGAACTACACAATGAGTTATTTTTTCTATATTTTGTGCGTAGTGGAGGATTTTAAACTCGCCTTTTATCTCCCCCTAATTTAAAATGTTGTTGTATTCTGCCTGGAATCAACTTCACCCAGCAGTGATTCTAACCTTCTCCCAGCTGATAAGTGGCAAAAACCATGAAACAGTCTGTCCTGGGGTGGTTATGAATCACTGCACTAACCCTAGCTAAGTTTATAAGCTGTGTGAACAGCGATTCTTTGGCGTAAAGGGAACCTGCTGAAAAGCAGACTGAAGTAAAAAGGTGTGTTGTGTACTTAATTTGCATATCTTACCCAGAATCCTTTGCTGCATTGGAAACAATGTAATTCAGAGGTTTTCTGTGGGAAAACAAGCCTCTGGGCCTGTCTAGATTTGTTAATGAACTACATAATGAGTTATGTTTTCTATATTTTGTGCGTAGTGGAGGATTTTAAACTCGCCTTTTATCTCCCCCTAATTTAAAGTGTTGTTGTATTCTGCCTGGAATCAACTTCACCCAGCAGTGATTCTAACCTTCTCCCAGCTGATGAGTGGCAAAAACCACGAAACAGTCTGTCCTGGGATGGTTATGAATCACTGCACTAACCCTAGCCAAGTTTATAAGCTGTGTGAACAGCGATACTTTGGCGTAAAGGGAACCTGTTGAAAAGCAGACTGAAGTAAGAAGGTGTGTCATCGTGTACTTAATTTGCATATCTTACCCAGAATCCTTTGCTGCATTGGAAACAATGTATTTCAGAGGTTTTCTGTGGGAAAACAAGCCTCTGGGCCTGTCTAGATTTGTTAATGAACTATACAATGAGTTATTTTTTTTTATATATATATATATATATATATATATATACACACACAATTATATATAGAGATAGATATATGTATATATATGAATATCTATTTATAAATAAATAGAACATATTCAGCTACGTAAAATAGCTTTTGGGCCTGTCTAGATTTGTTAATGAACTACACAATGAGTTATTTTTTCTATATTTTGTGCGTAGTGGAGGATTTTAAACTCGCCTTTTATCTCCCCCTAATTTAAAATGTTGTTATATATATAGCTATAGATATATATTTTACCAAAATACCATCAGATATATGTAGAAATATGTATTTATGAATAAATAGAACATATTCTACTATGTGTAGAACATTGGAATATGAAATATTCATATTTTGATATTGGGTTAGCACACATGAGAATATGTGATTGTGTTTGTGTGAGAGTGGGGAGTTTTTTCCCCCCTACTTTTTTTTCTCTATTGACTTCTATAAGGGAATACGTGACCGCACATGCGATATTCTAACTTTGGATTTTTGTGCTTGTCGGGTTACCGCTAGATCGAAAACAGTTTTCTTTTAACTCTTATTACGAGCACAACATGGCAAATGCAAAAATCTTAATTAATGCTCAAGCGGAAGCACTGATTTGCCCTCCACTTGTAATCTAGCCCTCAGTGTTTGCTACAATTAGGCAAATGTTTGTAAAACTTGTGTTATAAGGTGCTCCTTAATTAAATATTTCTTTAGCACAGCTAGTAACATGCCAGGAACTTCCTGACTCCACCCCTGCTCCACCGCTGCACATGCACGATTGATAACAAAAATCCAATGTGCCCCCTTACAGGTCAAGCTGCATAGCCCTGCTATTTTAAACTTTTCCTATGCTCTGAAACTACTTAAAGGTTGTATCAATTCTTTTGATAAACAAGAGACTAATTATTAAATTTCTACACATATGTAACATTATTTTCTTGTAGGATGGAGCAGATTAAAGGGATATGAAACACAAAGACAAAGCATACAATTTAACAAAAATTCTAATTTACTTCTATAATCAATTTTGCTTTGTTCCCGTGTTATCCTTTGTTGAAGAGATACCTAGGTATGTGTCTGGTGCACTAGTAGATGGCTGAAAATAGTGCTGCTGTCTAGTGGTCTAACAAATGGATAACATTCTTGCAAATCTGTTGTTATATAGGGCTCAATTCATCAAAGCTTTGCACCTCTTATGACTGCAGGTTCTCACAAGAGAATCTGCAGTCCGTATCTAAAAAACAGCAGTCATCCGACCGCTGCTTTCCTAACCTTTCGCCACCTCTTAGGTGTCGAATTTCAATCTCCCCAGTCTCATCCAACCGGGAAGATTGACAGCTCCTGCCCGCGTGTGATTGGCTGTGTGCAGGCAGGGGACAGGATTGCATGCGAGCGCAAAATATCGCTCGTGTGCAACGCTGAATTCCGGCAGTGGAATTCAGCCTACCAGAGGCGTGCTGCGGCAGATAGGGGCACGTATATGTGTGGCCCTGTCCGCCGCAGCTTGATAAATCAACCCCATAGTGCTTCACACATGTGAACACTCCTGGTCTTAGGTCCCTGCTTTTCAACAAAAGATACCAAGTGAACAAAGAAAATTCAAAATATAAGTAATTTAGAAAGTTGTTTAAAATTTCTCAGTGTTAACCTTGAAAAATATAGAATATTGCATATCAGTTCTGGCTATGTATAAATACTATAATGAATTCCTTTTTAAATTGATACTTTGTAGGTTCCCTGGAAAACCAAATAAATGAATCAAATAATACAAATAACTTTGGTATTCATAATCTATCCGCATTTAATGCATTGTTACAAGGATACATCTCATTAACAAAAGATGAGCATTTCTGCTTTCCAGTTTACCCCCAGGATAAAGGTATTTTGTAAACAAGTGAGATAACCATAAAGTTATTATAGATAACTTAGATGATTCATACTTTTAATTTTAGGAGAGTGTAGGAGAATGAGGACAAATTTTTCCAACCAAAATAATTTAGGATTACTCCTCATGCTGTGCATATTAGTCATATACTGTGTGTTGTGAATATTTTTAGCAATGCTGGTAAACTGTGGTATATTTAGTGAAGTGATTTTTTTTTAATAACGTTTGTTTTTTATGTCTTGGTTTTGCAAATTTTGACATTAACACATTAAAGGGCAATTGTGCTGTTAAACTGTATCCTCTTTAACATGTCCCCAATGATTCATTTTACCTGCTGGAGTGTATTAAATTGATTACAAATAGCAGTGCTACTTTTTGTCATTTAAAAAATAAATCTGATTTTACCTGTTGAAACAATAACCTATACTAAAAATGTAAATACTGCAGTATTGGCTACTGAAAAGCTGTGTAAAAAATGTCCAGCCGCAAAAACTAACCTCCTGGTGCGGCGTGGGAAAGAGACAGCCCAGCCCATTTGAAAGGGTGTACCTGCAGCATTTTGAATACAGTGATCTCTTATTAGCTGCTTGCCTTAGTACATTGTTCCTTTAATTACAAGGTAAAAATGTTTAGCCTGTTTTTTTCTGCAAAATACACACTTATTTTCTGGATCAAATTGCACATCTTGTTTTTTTGAGGTGGCAGAGATAATTCACCCCAAACACATTTGTTCAAGGTTATTGACAGGTACTGCAATAAAGATGGGCGGACATATTCCCTAGTTGGGAACCTTGTCTGTCAGTCACTTACTACATGGGGGCCCAGTTGTTCATCCTTGTTCAAAGAAGGAGTAGAGTGGAAACTGCCTTTATTATTACACTGTATAGTAGATTTTATGGATTGGTTGAGCCTTAAAATAATGCATAACCTCTTTACATCCTACCTTTACTTGGGACAGTACTGCATAGACTTAAAGGGATATTCCAGTCAAAATTGGAATCCACATGGATGCAGCTCAGTTTTGAACATACATGTATTAGCAAAAATGCTTCTAATAAAATCTATAACTCGCAGGTCTAGAATTAATGTTTTATTATCAGTTTTCTCCTTTCTTATTATAAAGAAATATTTCCTAATTATAATTCATTTTACTAGAAAAGCAATGCATGTTCTGGGCTTTACCAGTAATGTTCCATTTAAAGAATCAGTTCCATAAAGCTAAATTAGTCTTAAAATAGCAGCTCGGTTTCATTCAAGGTATTTTTCTGGTTTCTTTCTAAAAAAACAAAACAAAATATTTTTTTTAAGATAAATTCTACATTAATTTCCCCATATCTATTACTAGGCCACGAGCTAAGATTCATGGAGGCTTATTAGTTTTCTGAATGGCCTTGTCATTAGGCGAGATCAAATATGTAATTTATTAAAGGTCTAGCTGATTGGCAGATGGGCGTTCCTGCCATTAATATCTATAGTTGTGTTAAATGGCCTAATACATGATATGTCACATATGTAATGTGAACAGCTAGCAGGAAAAACAGCTGCAACAGTTTGTATGAACGTTTATAAATGGGTTTGGTAAATGTTTGTAATTGTTAAATATTTGCATGTCTGTTTTATCATGTTAGTAATGTCACTGGATAGAAAATAATTTGTTTTTATAATGTCACTGACACCAATGAGAGGCCGACCATGGATGTTTTTGTGTGTTCAATGTATTTTTTAGTTGTTAGGATTTTTATTTATTTTTTATTTTATTTCAATACAATTCCAAATACAAAAGCAGTAAAAACAAAACAACAACATTCTTACAAAATCATCATACAACTATAACCATACAATTCATTAGTTATATTCATTAGTTATATTCATTAGTTATACATAATTTAGAAAACTATCTGAGATGAATAATAACTTAAAAGGGGTGAAATAATTTGCTTCTGAATTATCCAATTCTTTAATAAAATAAGCCAATTTTTTCTGAAAATGTTTTAAGCCTTTTTTTTTTTTTTAAAGAAGTTTTTATTTTGAAAAAATAACAGATTTTACAAGAATATTTCCTTAGCGTAACAATGAGGTACAGCAGTAAAAGTGCTTTTGGAATAAAGGTCCATACATCATACATAAAAGTGCAACAAGTTAAGTACATAGGTTCAGTGCCGAGACCTGTATGACCCATGCTTCTTTATTACAGTCTCTGGGATATTACATCAGTTACAACATATATTAAATAGCGTTATCCTCAAAAGGGTACTGGCAACTGGCTAAGATGGTGTCTAAGGGCAAAGCCTGATGTTTGGTATAGTGGATATTAGTGGGTTCTAAGTTTGTGTCGCTCTTTGTGCTGGTTCCATAAAGATAGCTTAAGTCTGTGTGTGACTAATGAGTCTGATTGGAGGTGGTGGTACCTTTCAAGTTGTAGGAAACTCTCTACCTGGTCCTCCCACTCTTTCTCAGTCGGGGTATTGGAGGATTTCCAATGTTTTGGGATTAGGGTTTTAGAGCTGTTTAGCATGAGGATCAGCAGGTCCCTAGCATTACTGTTGTGCCGTTTGGGCAGGAGTAGAAATAGTAAGATCTGTGGATCGTTTGGTAGCTGTTTGCCTATTGCATCTGACATGCGCTCCAGTACCGTCAGCCAGACCGTATCTACAGGGAGTGCAGAATTATTAGGCAAGTTGTATTTTTGAGGATTCATTTTATTATTGAACAACAACCATGTTCTCAATGAACCCAAAAAACTCATTAATATCAAAGCTGAATAGTTTTGGAAGTAGTTTTTAGTTTGTTTTTAGTTATAGCTATTTTAGGGGGATATCTGTGTGTGCAGGTGACTATTACTGTGCATAATTATTAGGCAACTTAACAAAAAACAAATATATACCCATTTCAATTATTTATTTTTACCAGTGAAACCAATATAACATCTCAACATTCACAAATATACATTTCTGACATTCAAAAACAAAACAAAAACAAATCAGTGACCAATATAGCCACCTTTCTTTGCAAGGACACTCAAAAGCCTGCCATCCATGGATTCTGTCAGTGTTTTGATCTGTTCACCATCAACATTGCGTGCAGCAGCAACCACAGCCTCCCAGATACTGTTCAGAGAGGTGTACTGTTTTCCCTCCTTGTAAATCTCACATTTGATGATGGACCACAGGTTCTCAATGGGGTTCAGATCAGGTGAACAAGGAGGCCATGTCATTAGATTTTCTTCTTTTATACCCTTTCTTGCCAGCCACGCTGTGGAGTACTTGGACGCGTGTGATGGAGCATTGTCCTGCATGAAAATCATGTTTTTCTTGAAGGATGCAGACTTCTTCCTGTACCACTGCTTGAAGAAGGTGTCTTCCAGAAACTGGCAGTAGGACTGGGAGTTGAGCTTGACTCCATCCTCAACCCGAAAAGGCCCCACAAGCTCATCTTTGATGATACCAGCCCAAACCAGTACTCCACCTCCACCTTGCTGGCATCTGAGTCGGACTGGAGCTCTCTGCCCTTTACCAATCCAGCCACGGGCCCATCCATCTGGCCCATCAAGACTCACTCTCATTTCATCAGTCCATAAAACCTTAGAAAAATCAGTCTTGAGATATTTCTTGGCCCAGTCTTGACGTTTCAGCTTGTGTGTCTTGTTCAGTGGTGGTCGTCTTTCAGCCTTTCTTATCTTGGCCATGTCTCTGAGTATTGCACACCTTGTGCTTTTGGGCACTCCAGTGATGTTGCAGCTCTGAAATATGGCCAAACTGGTGGCAAGTGGCATCTTGGCAGCTGCACGCTTGACTTTTCTCAGTTCATGGGCAGTTATTTTGCGCCTTGGTTTTTCCACACGCTTCTTGCGACCCTGTTGAGTATTTTGAATGAAACGCTTGATTGTTCGATGATCACGCTTCAGAAGCTTTGCAATTTTAAGAGTGCTGCATCCCTCTGCAAGATATCTCACTATTTTTGACTTTTCTGAGCCTGTCAAGTCCTTCTTTTGACCCATTTTGCCAAAGGAAAGGAAGTTGCCTTATAATGATGCACACCTGATATAGGGTGTTGATGTCATTAGACCACACCCCTTCTCATTACAGAGAGGCACATCACCTAATATGCTTAATTGGTAGTAGGCTTTCGAGCCTATACAGCTTGGAGTAAGACAACATGCATAAAGAGGATGACGTGGTCAAAATACTCATTTGCCTAATAATTCTGCACTCCCTGTAGTTTATTACACTACCACCATATGTGTGTAGGGGTGCCTATTTCTCTGCATCCCCTACAGCACTTATTGCTAGCCATTTTGTAAATAGTGTGTAGTCTGCTGGGGGTCAGATACCATCTCGTTAAAAATTTGAAGTTGGTTTCAAGGACTCTTGTGGAAATTGATGAGCGCTTAGTAGTGTTAAAAACAGTCAGTCAGTCCTTAGCAGCGATGCTAATGCCCAGTTCCTTGTCCCATGAGTTGGTGTAAGAGGGCAAGAGTTGAGGCTCTTTGATTAGCAGTAGTTTGTATAGTTTTGATATGGCGTGTGTTGGGGTGTTTTGTAAGTGGGATAGGGTCTCAAATGGTTTCGTGTTTCTAGTTAGATGATGTTTCTTGGGGTGAGTGTCTACGTAGTGACAGATTTGGGAATGGGCATACCAGTTCAGGGGAATCTCGGGGTGCATCTCCTGGATGGCAAATTGTTCTGCCCTTAATGTGACACCCGACTTCTAATGAAGTGTCTTTGAAGTTCCAGGGCAGGTCCGGGTTGTGGCAAAGTGAGGACATGGGGGACAGAATATTAGAGATGTTAGTGGATGTGTTTATTAATTTATCCCATGTCATGAAAAAGTCAGAGAGAAGAGGATATTGTGCTATGTTAGAGGGTCTGTGTTTTTGAGGTATCCAGGCTGCAAGCCCAGCGTTGCATAGACCCAGTAAGTATCTATCAATCTGGACCCATTGTTTATTGTTATTGTTTGTGCACCAATCCAAAAGCTTATGCAGCATTATAGCTTCTTTATAAATTAAGATATTAGGGACTCCCAACCCACCCCTGTCCCTTGGTAAGTACATGTTCTTTCTAGCAATTCTGGGCCTAGCTCCCTGCCAAATGTATTGCTCTATTAGTGATGGTATTTTATTGAGATATTGTATAGGGAGGTGTATGGGCATGGTTTGCAGGAGATAGAGAAGTCTTGGCAGAACATTCATTTTTACAACATTTATTCTGCCAATCCAAGATTTATTTTTCCAGCTTGATAAGTCTGTGGTTAGCGTTTTTTCCATAGTTTTGTAGTTAGCTGTGTATACTGTTTAAACATCAGGTGCTAGGTAAATGCCCAATTATTTCAGTTTGATTCTTTGTATTTTAAGGGGGCAGTTTGGGATCAATTGAATAATTTCTCTTTCCTCATAATTTATATTTAAATATTCAGATTTTGTTAAGTTTAGGAGAAATCCGGAAACCCGGCCAAACTTCTCAAAAGCCTCAAGGGCCCCTGGGAGGGAAGACACTATCTGAGTAAGGGTGAGGAGAACGTCATCAGTGTATAACGCCAGCTTGTGCTCCATGGGGCCTAGTTATCAAGCCGTCAACCTCAAATACGCTGGAATTCCGCAGCGTATTTGTGGCGAGGCTGATACGCCTTAGTTATCAAAGGCTCGAGACAGGCAAAAGTAGAATTTTGTGACGTAAGCATCGATCCGCCGGACTCAGTCCGACACAGATCGATTCTTACGTCACTCCAGATGTTCCGCACACAATGAAATGTATTTAATTTAGAATAGGGTAGGGCATTTTTTTATTTTGGGGGGGTTTGTTATTTTATTAGGGGGCTTAGATTAGGTGTAAGTAGCTTAAAATTGTTGTAATATTTTTAACATGTTTGTAACTTATTTTTTTATTTTTTGTAACTTAGCTTTTTTTATTTTTTGTACTTTAGTTAGTTTATGTAATTGTATTTAATTGTAGTTATTTGTAGGTAGTTTATTTAATTAATTTAATGATAGTGTAGTATTAGGTTTAATTGTAACTTAAGTTAGGATTTATTTTACAGGTAATTTTGTATTTCTTTTAGCTAGGTAGTTATTAAATAGTTAATAACTATTTAATAACTATTCTAACTAGCTAAAATAAATACAAAGTTGCCTGTAAAATAAATATAAATCCTAAGATAGCTATAATATAATTATTAATTATATTGTAGCTATCTTAGGGTTTATTTTACAGGTAAGTATTTATTTTTAAATAGGAATAATTTATTAAAGTATAGTGTAGTGTTAGGTGTAATTGTAACTTAGGTTAGGATTTATTTAACAGGTACATTTTCTCTTTATTTTAGCTAGGTAAGCTATTAAATAGTTAATAACTATTTAATAGCTATTGTACCTGGTTAAAATAAATTGAAAGTTGCCTGTAAAATACAAATAAATCCTAAGATAGCTAGAATATAATTATTATTTATATTTTAGCTATATTAGGGTTTATTTTAAAGATAAGTATTTAGTTTTAAATAGGATTCATTTAGTTAATAAGAGTTAATTTATTTAGATTTATTTAATTAATATTTAAGTTAGGGGGGCGTTAGGGTTAGGGTTAGACTTAGGTTTAGGGGTTAATAATTTTATTACAGTGGTGGCGGTGTAGTGGGGGGCAGATTAGGGGTTAATAAATTTATTATAGGTGGCGACGGTGTAGGGGGGGCAGATTAGGGGTTATTAAATTTATTATAGGTGGCGACGGTGTAGGGGGGGCAGGATAGGGGTTATTAGGTTTAATATAGGTTGCGGCGGGTTCAGGGAGCGGCGGTTTAGGGGTTAAACTATTTAGTTGCGGAGAGGTGCGGGATCAGCAGGATAGGGGTTAATAATTTTATAATAGAGGGCGACGGTGTAGGGGGGGCAGGATAGGGGTTACTAGGTATACTGTAGGTGGCAGTGGTGTCCGGGAGCGGCGGTTTAGGGGTTAATACATTTATCAGAGTTGCGAGAGGGTCTAGGAGCGGCGGTTTAGGGGTTAATAACTTGATTTAGTTGCGGGGGCTCCGGGGGCGCCGGTATAGGGATAGAACAGTGTAGTTTAGTGTGAGTGCTTAGTGACAGGCTAGCAATAAAGCTGGGAAAAAGCTGAAGGGCAGCGAGATCGGATGAGTGATAACTGTCACAGTCCGCTGCTCATCGCCCCGCGGCTTTTTGACAGCTTTATTTGATAACTTAGGCGTACTTTTTCAGGTCCGCTGCGGCGATGTGAGGCGAGCTTAGGCGGGCGTATTGGGCCGGCGAAGCCAGAAAAGTAGACGGCTTGATAACTACCCCCCCATGTCTCCAATACGAATCCCTGTGATGAGGGTGTTGCTTCTGATCTGTTGGGCGAGGGTTTCAATGAATAAGGCGAATAAAGCAGGTGAGAGAGGACAGCCTTGCCATTGTATATATTGAAGCTGTCTGACAAAATGCCATTGGGGTGGAAATTTTTGGGTCTATTTGGCATTTTCCCTGATTTGGGGAGGACTGTGATGTGAGCCTCAAGTGAGTTACCTGAGAATTAATGAGTTGAAAGTGTTTGTTAAGGGACAAGCGAGGTGGTGGATGAATGTCTTATAGTATGTCATGTTAAACCCGTTTGGGCCTGGGCTTTTACCTCCAGCCATGTCTTTAATCTCGTTTTTTGTTTCTTCCACTAAGATGGGCAGATTCAGGCTATCTGATTCGTCTCTATCTAAAGTTGGGTTCTCTTAAGTGTTTTAGCGAGAGAGGACCCCACTTTATCTTTGATATCAAAGTATTTTTGTTTCAGCAGTGCTGCTTTCTTTTGGTGTTCTTTGATTAGGTGATCTTTGAGGTCTTTCCTAGACTGTGTTAGGGATTCTAGTATGCTAGTGGCCTGTGGATTGTTTTTTTTGCTCATTTTCCCTGTAACTAATTTGGGACATTGTAGAGTTTATAAATTGTCTGTTCGATTTTTTTTTTTTCCTGGCTTTGTGCACTATAAGTTCACCTCTTATGATGCACTTGTGCGCCTCCCAGAGAGTGGCTGAGGTTATGTGTTCTGTGTCATTTTCTCTAAAATAGTTTTCTATGGACTGGTCTACAGCCTGTTTAGTTAGTACATTCCCTAGTAGGAAGGCATCCATCCGCCAGATGAAGGGCGCTGTGGCATGTCTGGCCACGCTACCATGCATTGTACGGGGGCTTGATCCGACCATGTGATTAGCAAAATTTGTGAGTCAGTGATCATGGAGAGGCCCAACTGGTCTGTATGTATGTGATCTATTCTGGTTTATGTGTTGTGTGGGTGTGAGTAAAAGGTGTAGTCCCTGATGTCAGGATTAATGTTCCTCCAGATGTCGTGCAGCCATAATAGGTGTAGGTTATTAGTTACCAATTTTAGGACTCGTTTAGGGGTATAATTGATGCCTGTAGAGGTGTCCATTGTCGAGTCCAGTGACAAATTAAAGTCGCCCCCCATGAATACTGTCCCCCGTGACCTCTCTTAAAGTGTGTCTCCTGTATAAATAGGATATCACTGGGGACTTTGTAAAGGTCTTTAAAGGCCATGGACATCTTTTCCAGACTATTCAGCCCTTTCACATTTATGGTAGTAATGGATATGGTATGTGCCATGGTGGATCTAATGGGTATGGGTATGGGTTGGCAGGCCGAGTGATAGCCTATCTGCCTGATGTAGGTTTTACTCTGTGTCTGGTATGAGGTAAATAATATAAGCTACTGCTGTACTATAAACTGAGACAATGTAACAGGTTCAAAAATAATAGTTAAACATTTTTTGAGATGTGCAATAACAGTAATAAGCGGTAAAAACCCAATACAATAACACTTATAAGGGCACATTTTAAACTCTTTAGTTTCGATTTCTTCTTTTCTTTTCTAACTGGAAAGTTCAATTAACAAAAAGTTACAGTCCTGCAACAAAAAAAAAACAATTGGGGTAGTATCCCCACTTCCAAACCTAAAGAATTGTGGAAAAAGAAAAGAATGTTATGTCATATGACCTGGCTAGAATGGGATGTCAGTTCAAGGTGGGAGATGCCATGGATCTAATGGGCATCAAGACCTGATCCACACTTTCAGATACAGAGTGAGGCCCTGGGCTGGCAGAATTGAGAGTTTTGTGCGGTTGGTTGTTTATCCGCTGAGAGTCTCTGGGGGGAATTGGCGGTCCTCTGGGTGCGTGATGTTGAGTTGGAGGGTTTTGTTGAATCTTGGCAGGTCCTCCAGAGACCTGAGGGTGGCTGTTGTATCTCCCTTAGATGTTGTAATGCTGACCGGGAATCCCCACCGGTATGGGATCTGCTGCTCCCTCAAGACTGTGGTGATGAGGCTCAGCTCCCTCCTCTTCTGCAGTGTTGCTGGGCTGAGGTCTGCAAAGATCTGGATGTGGATTCCAGCATGCATTTTGTTTTTGTCTGGCCTATCTCAAGATTTCTTCTTTGTCCTTGGAATCTAATAGCTTTACAATTATATCCCGAGGGGGCGCCTTCGGGGGGGCTTTGCTCACAGGGCCCTGTGGGCTCTTTCAATGCGTATATCTGCGGTGCTCTTTGGGCCCTTCAGGGTCCTGAACAAGTCCTGGAGACAGCCCTCTATGGTGTTTGGCCAGATTGTCTCTGGGATCCCGCATATGCGCAGGTTGTTACGTCTGCCTCTGTTGTCCAGGTCCTCAACTTTCTCCATCAGTTGATGTATAGTTTCTTCCTGATCATATGCAACTTTGAAAAAGTGCTGTATGTCATTATTGACCGTGTTGTGGCTCTCCTCTAAGACCGAGACCCTTTGTGTGACTTTAGATAGGTCTCTTTTTTAGTTCCCCGTACCAGTTTTTGACCTCTCCTAAGATATCTTTAATACCATCTTTTGTGCATAGGTTTTGCAGATCACCTTTCGTAATGGTGGGGGCACTTGTAGTTTCTTTTTTGTGTAGCTGCTGTTCTGTGGGTGCGGCCATTTTCGGTGGTTTTGCGGCTAGGTCTTATTGTTTGAGGAATTGTTGCATTAGCTTGGAGCTGTTTACGTTGTTGGTCTTAGAGTTTCTGCGGCCAGGCATATCCAGAGGCACTTAATGTCAGGGAGGGATCAGATGCCTAAAGGCTGGTGCGTGCAGAGTGGGTTGGCAGTGTGAGGTCAATGTAGCCCTGCGGGCTGTCGCAGTCAAGGCCCCAGCACAGTATGCATGTAAAGTATTGTAGAAGGTAAGCTTCCCCACCTGAGATGGCAATCTATATGCTGAGGCTTAGCGCAGGGGTTTTGGATAGTGAGGACCCTGAGATTTGTGTCCAAAATGCCCCAAATGTTCTAGAGTATGGCAGTTCATGCAGTGTGCTGTGGCACTTGTGTTTATGCAAGAGCCAGCTCACCTCTGTGTTCTTCAAGTGTCCCCTGTATAGAGAAGCCTGTTTCCTGTAGCTTAGAGAAGGTTCTGGCTGGGGAGTTCCAAGACAGTGACCTGTGTGGTGGATCTTCTTTTTTTTGGAGTGGTGCAGTTGTGGAAAATTTTATTGAATATAGGTTAATAAATTATTGTGGCCTACACCATACCTTTGTGATATCTGTACTATGTAAGGAGTCAAAAAAGAAAGATAAAATAATATTTAACAGAGTGAATTCTAGTTCAATGGATTTTCCTTTGGCTAGATCTCATGTTTATATGTCTATATGGGAGATGTACAAATAGCATCTAAGAGCATCAAAGCTTATGCACCACAACGTTAAAAGGCACTTCTTGACTATAGAAATAAAATGCTTCTTCTTGTTTCATTCATAAAGCAGCTGTGTGGGCTTCATCTTATTCATTATAAAGGCTGTGACACACTGGAAGCGATGCGGCGCGAGGCGATGCAGCTGCTTTGCACCGCGTCGCATCGCTTCTGAAGTTCAATTATTTAATCTCTGAGTGCTCAGCTACGCGACCTGATGCAGCAGAGTGCTCAGAGATGAAGAAGGCAGGACACACTGAGCGTGCACAGCTGCTTCTACACGCTGCGCACCGCTCCGGTTGCAGTGTGTCACAGCATTTAGAAGTGATCAGGTGAATGTTAAAGAAAAAAAAAAGATGCAACTGAATCAATGATTTAAGGATTTCAATTATGGACATTGTTTTGTTTTTGTAATTTATCCTATAGAGTATCTCATGACTTGATTGCATGCAGAAAGAGAAGCCATTGCTATGTTTTTATCTGTGCAGCTGTTAACCAATCAGATGGTACATGGTGTTTTTCTTTCTCTTATGAAGAGATAAACACTGAGGAACCCAAAGGAAAGAGCGCAATAACAGCTGGGAATAGGTTTGTTCATATCTTACAACCGCTGCTTCTTAACTCTTGTTTCCGGTGATCCAGAGACATCGGGGGTAGATTGCAGCATCCGCTGCTTGGTAATTCTAGACCTTTGTGTCTTTGAACATTGTTTTATTATATATGAATGTTTTATGTTGTAAAGGTGTATACCTATTTTTAATTAAATGTTATTATGTTATTTACAAAAAGATATATAATAAATAGAATTTTGTGTGAAACTTAATCATAGTTTCTACTGCCTTCATTTGTCATTTCAGTTTGTGTTTTTTTAATCAATCTATGTTTAGAGGGTTAACTTGTTTTAAGGTTAGTTTATTTATTTTCCTAATAAGTGCTTGATTTTCCCTTAAAAGGGACATGAAGCCCAAATGTTTCTTTCATGATTCAGATAGAACATGTGATTTTAAACAACTTTAAAATTCTAAATAATAATAATTTTAATATCAAGAAAATGAAGCAAATTAGATAATAGAAGTAAATTGTATTCTCTATATAAATCACAAAAGAAAATTGATTTTTTCATTTTTTAATGTTTTTAACATGCTCCTCCCTGCTTCATCAGAGGCTCTGAAGAAGCAGGGAGGAGCCCTGCGAAATGCATTAGGTCACGCCCATATACGTAACGGAAGATGAAAGTGCTCAATGTAGTGGCTGAGCTGAGCCGCCTTCACAGAGCAGCCGCAACTTGAGAGACACGGTCTCCAATCTGAACTGTGAGGGAACTGCGAGGACAGTACCTTCTCTCTGCCGTGCCCCTAGATTCTGGACTATTGGTAACCGGCTTGTGAGCATTTCCAGCCAAATACAAGTGTGGACATTTGGAGAGGTGATACGGAGATGTGCTGTGGCCCCACGATTCCAACGGAATCACCTGTACATTTGCTAATACATACCTCATATGTTTGAGGTTACCTTTGTGAGTGCAATAATTTATTTTTCTTATTAAAATTTGTTGAACTTTGCAATTGCACTTAGATCACCTGTGTTCTTTTTGTTGCTCTCCATTTGTTCTGTTTTGCAGATTTTTTGGGATTGCTCGTTCAGCCATGGAGATCACAACAGTGTGCTAAGAAGGAGCTGCACATCACACAGAAGATTTCATTATTCCAAAAGGTCTAAGTACCCCTTGATATATAAAACAAACTTTTATACATATAATTAATATTATTATTATTTATTGATCTGTCTTGTATATGTTGCACTTTTTTATTGTGTACAGCTTTTAGTATCTTTATCTATGTGGCGCTTCTTATACTTTTTTATGTTTTGTTTAGTACATTTTTTTTAACTCTTACTCTTTACACTAGGGGGCCTATGTATCAAAGGTCGTGCGGATCAGGTCCGCAAGACCTCGCTGAATATGGAGAGCAATACGCAAGAGCTGCTAGTGCAACGCCGCCCCCTGTAGACTCGCGGCCAATGGGCCGCCAGCAGGGAGGTGTCAATCAACCCGATTGTACTCGATCGGGTTGAATTGTGACAATTCCTGTCCGCCTCATCATAGCAGGCGGACAGGGATATGGAACAGCGGTCTTTAGACCGCTGCTTCATAACTGCTGTTTTTGGCGTAGCCAGAAACAGGGCCAACAAGTTCCATACAGAGCTTGATAAATGGGCCTCTAGGTCTTCACTTACGCATACCTGACGTGGGCTAATTTAGTTTACATTTGAATGAATGTATATACCATACTTCAACTTGTAATATGTGCATAAGTTAGCACGGGCGCAATATATATATATATATATATATATATATATATATATATATATATATATATATATATATATATATATATATATATATATATATATATATATATATATATATGTATATATACAGTTTTGCACTTGTGATCACAATCTGAAAATGCTTCTGCCCTCAATACCCATGAACTTTAAAATCATTACCTTGCCAAAAAAGCATGAAATAGTTACCCATGTCATCAATCCAAAAACCAAATGCACAAGATTAACAACTAAAATGGCTATTTAGCTGTTTAGCAATTACATAACAGGTCGAAGGGTCTGTGGGTTGATTTATCACTTTCAATACTGAGTAGTAACTAATTTGTGGCATGTGTGCTCAAAAAACCATAGAGATATGTGTGTATGTCTTTTTAAGGGATTTAAACTGGGGCATTGTTAGTATAGAAAGCACGTGCCTTTGTTGTGCTATGGATTTGGCCTATTTTTATTTGTGTAAAAGTGCTTATTATTCATTTTAATGGATTGAGCAGGTAGTGTATGTATTAGTTTGATGTTGCTTTCTATAGTCATCCAATATGGCAGGGTCATTTCAGTGTGTTTTGCCTATGCACAAACCTAATGTTACATTCTGAAATGTTTCGGAGCAATCGGTAATAAGGATAAAAGTGTTGTTTAGGGTTACAACCGTTAAGCTGTTGAATTTAATAAGTGAAACATTGCAACATAAATGTCTAGTTAAGTATTGAGAATTTGGATTGTGATTAGAAAAATAGGAATGGCACATGCGCAGGGCCATAATTTACCTTAATAAGCTTAAAATAAATAGCTGATTGAGCGTCAGCAACAGAAAAGGCTTATCGGTAGCCATTAACATGCCGCCAACTGTCAAAAGATTGTGATCTACCACCTAGTAAGCTGGGATTAGTATTACAAAAAAATGGCAACATAAAGCATGTAAGTTTTACAAGACAATGGGGCCTATCTATCAAGCTCTGAATGGAATGGAGCTTGACGCCTCGTGTTTCTGGCGAGCCTGCAGGCTCACCAGAAACAGCAGTTATGAAGCAGTGGTCTAAAGCCATAACCCTGTCCGCCTGCTCTGATGAGGCGGACAGGAATCGCCACAATTCAACCTGATCGAGTATGATCAGGTTGATTGACACCCCCTGCTGGCGGCCGATTGGCCGCAAGTCTGCAGGGGGCGGCGTTGCACCAGCAGCTCACAAGAGCTGCTGGTGCAATGCTGAATGCGGAGAGTGTATTGCTCTCCGCATTCAGCAATGTCTGTTGGACCTCATCCGCACTATCGGATCAGGTCCGACAGACATATGATAAATAGGCCTCAATGTCCCTTTAAAATGTTTATGAATTTATAGAAAAACAAATGATGAATTTCTATTTGAAGCCATCTAAAACATGAAGTTACAGATCACCTCTCTTACTGTACACAGCAAGCTTGAATATCACAGGTGACGATCTACTTATTTTTCTATGTTAGATATATAGCTAAAAGTCTACTGCATGATTTGTATTGTTTAAAAAGATAGATAATCCCTTTATTACCCATTCTCCAATTTTGCATAACCAACACTGTTATATTAATACACTTTTTACCTCTGTGATTACCTTGTATCTAAGCCTCTCCTTATTTCAGTTATTTTTACAGACTTGCATTTTAGCCAATCAGTGCAGACTCCTAGGTAACTCCATGTGAGTGAGCACAATGTTATCTATATGGCACTTGTGAACTAGCACCATCTAGCTGTAAAACAAACTGTCAAAATGCACTGAGATAAGAGGCAGCCTTCAAGGGCTTTGAAATTAGCATATGAGGCTACCTAGGTTTAGCTTTCAACAAAAAATACCAAGAGAACAAAACAAATTTGATGATAAAAGTAAATGGGAAAGTTGTTTAAAATTGCATTCTCTATCCCTTTAATTTTAATTTAAAATTCTCAATAACATCCAGTTGTGAGGGTGTTTGATGTTTTACATCCTAAAATAAACACAGGGCAATATTCACTAAAGCAAGAACATTCTCTCTAATTAATATTAGTGATTATAGGCCTATGGATAAAAAAAGAAGATAATCTCATTTCATACCCAGAGTATATCTAACCCTAAATATTTGATTCATAAGTTTGCACAAATTTGATGTTAAGATCTGAACTATACTGATTTTTTTCTGAATTATGCTACAATCTAATGTATACATTTCCAAGAGATTCACAGTTGTCAGCCTGACTTACACATCAGCAAAATTTCATAAAAAAAAATACTATTTAAATAATTGAAATTTGTGATTCGTAAAAGTGCTGACATGTAAATCTAAATCCATTTCATTTCCAGATGTCACACTTTAAATATATCAGTAGCTTTAAAAAAAAATGGTTACACCTACTGTATTTATGGAAGAGTGATTCTTGGGAGTATAAACATACAAGGAATGTGCTGCAGAATTTGTTATAGCATAAACATACACTTAGAAAGAACTGCTAATGAGACTGGACTAAATGTCTTCTGTGAGAACAAGAGTATGAATATATAAGCACACAAGAATACACATACACATATGCCCATACACATATATACACATATTTATGCATACACTCATTCATACAAACACATATAACATTATAATGGTTGAAAAGTTGACTGTGATCAAATATCTACACAGAACAAGTGGTATTAGTGCACACACACACACACACACACACACACACAGACATACACAGAGATAAGAATTTCTGCAAAAATTGCCTTGATAAAATCTATTCAGAAGAGATAATTAATAAGCTCAGCACTAATTTGTTTCAGTACAAGGGCAAATTGAGATACCTTGCAAGTTGATGACATGCTAAGCATAATATGGTGATACAGTGTGGCTAAAATATAAATTATGTAGAAAGGTTACATTTGCTTTTATATATGCAATTCTTTGCAGCAGTATAGGGTGTATGTATTTATGTGTGTTGGTACATTTTTGCCATCTATCTATCTATCTATCTATCTATCTATCTATCTATCTATCTATCTATCTATCTATCTATCTATCTATCTATCTATCTATCTATCTGTATTTGTTAAAATGTTGCAAAATGACTAAATTGACAACATTTACTAACATCTGAACTAGTGACCGGTCTATAGAAGGAACAAATATTACATTTTAGTATAGCTACTGTAATACTGTTTATTTATTACATAAGAAATTGATAGATTTGGTCAAGCATTGCGGAGGTTGTTTAAAGAGACCTGATCCTGAGAGTGAATACCCCAGACACAGAACAGATGGTAACAAAGGAAATCCTCAGGAGCCGGGATTAAAAAGCAATTTTGAGCTTCTTTAAATGCTCTGTACATTTAGGTCAGGAGGGATTAACTCCTTTATTGCAGTCTGCTCTGAAGTAGCATTATACTGTTCTGCTTTACATGTGTGTATTGTGTTACGTTTCATAGCAAACTATTACTTCAGTATTAAAATAGATATTACATTTTATTTTAAAAGATCACAGATCTATGTAATATATTTAGAAGTTTAGACAATGGGAAAACAATAGTTTAAAACCTTTTTTAATAAAGGTGTTGGTTGCCACACACTTGTTCTTACAATAATTTTTTTTTTTTTTTTTTTTTAATCTTTTTTTTTTTTTTTTTTTTTATTACCCCTTTTCAGTTTGCCAAATATATCCCCATTGTGTTAATCCCACAAAAAATGCTGTAATCACAAACACATCACAAGTGGCTGTTGGGTGCCGATGATACCAAATAAAGTAATTGCTTGTGCACAGCTGCGACACATCACGCATCATGAATAAAATAATACAAATACAACAATTGAGACATCTGTTGGATACCATATTTGTGAGGCAGTATATAATGCTTCAGATTTATGTTATCAGATCATTGATCATTTTTCCTTCATAAGTGAAAGAAGGCTGTTATAACAAGAAACCAGATGGACTTATATTCTTGTTTCACAGAAGGCTCACGTGTAACTTTTGTCTCAGGTAGAAAGCCAAAAAGCTAATAGATAAACCCAACTGTTTTCTTTTATAATTGAGATGGAGCATGCAATTTTAGGCAACTTTCTAATAAAAAAAAAAAAGGGCTGGCTCCTAAGCTTACAATCCTGCTTTTTCCAATAAAGATACCAAGAGAATGAATAAAAATTGATAATAGGAGTAAATTAGAAAGTTGCTTAAAATTGCAGGCTCTATCTGAATCATGAAAGAAAAAAATTGGCTTTAATATCCCTTTTAAGTAAACCTTATTAAAACTTTTTTTTTATTTTACAAAAATAAACAAGCATGGGTTCCACAGAAATTTTTCAGTGGGACGTGGCAAAAAAGTGAAATGTCCTCAAAAAAAACAAAAAAACAAACTATATATATATATATATATATATATATATATATATATATATATATATATATATATATATATATATATATATATATATATATATATATATATATATATATGCATTTTTGTTTTATTTTATAAACTACTGACAAAATTTCTCCCAAATTCCAAATAAAAATATTCTTATTTAGAGCATTTATCTGCAGAAAATGACAACTGGTCAAAATAAAAAAAGATGCAGGATTTTCAGACCTCGAATAATGCAAATAAAACAAGTTCATATTAATTTTTAAACACAATACAAATGTTTAAACTTAGTAAGAGTTCAGAAATCAGTATTTGGTGGAATAAGCCTGATTATCAATCACATTTTTCATGTGTCTTGGCATGCTCTCCCCCAGTCTTTCATATTTCTGTTGGGTGACTTTATGCCACTCCTGGTGCAACTTTTCAAGCAGCTCAGCTTTGTTTAATGGCTTGTGAATATCTATCTTCCTCTTGATCACATTGCAGAGGTTTTCAGTGGGGTTCATGCCTGGGGACAGGGCTGTCTTGATCTGGTCCTCTTCTCACAACTTGATTGGCCTGGCTGTGTGGCATGGAGCATTGTCCTACTGGAAAAAACAATCCTCAGAGTTGGGGAACATTGTTAGAGCAGAAGGAATCAAGTGTTCTTCCAGGATAACCTTGAACGTGGCTTGATTCATGCGTCCTTCACAAAGATAATTCTTTTGAGCCTGTTCCAGTTAAATACCTTTAAACATTAAAAATAATTTTTAATAAAATTGAATATTTTTTTAATTATTTTTTTACGGTTATGAATATTTTATATTCATAGTAACATAGTAACATAGTAGATGAGACTGAAAAAAAAAAGACCAAAGTCCATCGAGTTCAACTTATACAAATAAAATATGCTTACAAAAAAGATCCAGTTAAAATTAAATTAATCCCATTAAAAGGTTACCCATTTAAAGGACCAGTAAACACAGTAGATTTGCATAATCAACAAATGCAAGATAACAAGACAATACAATAGCATTTACTCTGAATTTCAAATGAGTAGTAGATTATTTTCCGACGCCTAGATTTAGAGTTTTGTGGCCAAAGGGGTGTGTTAGCTACGCATGCTTTTTTCTGCCTGCACCTTTTAAATACCGCTGGTATTTAGAGTTCACAGAATGGCTGCGTTAGGCTCCAAAAAAGGAGCGTATAGCATATTTACGGCAACTTCAACTCTCGATACCAGCGGTGCTTACGGACACGGCCAGCTTCAAAAACGTGCTCGTGCACGATTCCCCCATAGAAAACAATGGGGCTGTTTGAGCTGAAAAAAAACCTAACACCTGCAAAAAAGCCGTGTTCAGCTCCTAACGCAGCCCCATTGTTTCCTATGGGGAAACACTTCCTACGTCTGCACCTAACACTCTAACATGTACCCCGAGTCTAAACACCCCTAACCTTACACTTATTAACCCCTAATCTGCCGCCCCCGCTATCGCTGACCACTGCATATTATTTTTAACCCCTAATCTGCCGCTCCGTACACCCCCGCCATCTACATTATCCCTATGTACCCCTAATCTGCTGCCCTAACATCGCCGACCCCTATATTATATTTATTAACCCCTAATCTGCCGCCCCCAACGTCGCCTCCACCTAACTACACTTATTAACCCCTAATCTGCCGACCGGACCTGAGCGCTACTATAATAAATGTATTAACCCCTAATCCGCCTCACTCCCGCCTCAATAACCCTATAATAAATAGTATTAACCCCTAATCTGCCCTCCCTAACATTGCCGACACCTAACTTCAAGTATTAACCCCTAATCTGCCGACAGGAGCTCACCGCTACTCTAATAAATTTATTAACCCCTAAAGCTAAGTCTAACTTTAACCCTAACACCCCCCTAAATTAAATATAATTTAAATCTAACTAAATAAATTAACTCTTATTAAATAAATTATTCCTATTTAAAGCTAAATACTTACCTGTAAAATAAACCCTAATATAGCTACAATATAAATTATAATTATATTGTAGCTATTTTAGGATTCATATTTATTTTACAGGCAACTTTGTAATTATTTTAACCAGGTACAATAGCTATTAAATAGTTAAGAACTATTTAATAGTTACCTAGTTAAAATAATTACAAAATTACCTGTAAAATAAATCCTAACCTAAGTTACAATTAAACCTAACACTACACTATCAATAAATTAATTAAATAAAATACCTACAATTCCTACAAATAAATACAATTAAATAAACTAACTAAAGTACAAAAAATAAAAAAGAACTAAGTTACAAAAAATCAAAAAATATTTACAAACATTAGAAAAATATTACAACAATTTTAAACTAATTACACCTACTCTAAGCCCCCTAATAAAATAACAAAGACCCCCAAAATAAAAAAATGCCCTACCCTATTCTAAATTACAAAAGTTCAAAGCTCTTTTACCTTACCAGCCCTTAAAAGGGCCCTTTGCGGGGCATGCCCCAAAGAATTCAGCTCTTTTGCCTGTAAAAAAAAAAACATACAATACCCCCCCCCAACATTACAACCCACCACCCACATACCCCTAATCTAACCCAAACCCCCCTTAAATAAACCTAACACTAAGCCCCTGAAGATTTTCCTACCTTGTCTTCACCTCACCGGGTTCACCGATCGGTCCAGAAGAGGGTCCGAAGTCTTGATCCAAGCCCAAGCGGGGGGCTGAAGAGTGACGTCCATCCTCGGCTGAAGTCTGGATCCAAGCGGCGGCTGAAGAAATCCATCATTGGGCTGAAGTCTTGATCCAAGCGGGCGCTGAAGAAGTCCATCATCGGGATGAAGTCTTCTATGAAGCAGCATCTTCAATCTTCTTTCTTCCGGAGCCATCATGGCGTCCGTCGAATTCCGATTGGCTGATAGGATTCTATCAGCCAATCAGAATTAAGGTAGGAAAATTCTGATTGGCTGATGGAATCAGCCAATCAGATTCAAGTTCAATCCGATTGGCTGATCCAATCAGCCAATCAGATTGAGCTCGCATTCTATTGGCTGTTCCGATCAGCCAATAGAATGCAAGCTCAATCTGATTGGCTGATCGGATCAGCCAATCGGATTGAACTTGATTCTGATTGGCTGATTCCATCAGCCAATCAGAATTTTCCTACCTTAATTCCGATTGGCTGATAGAATCCTATCAGCCAATCAGAATTCGACGGAACCGTCATTCGGCGAGTAGGCGTCGGTAGAAGAGGATGTTCCGCGTCGGCTGGAAGATGATGGCTCCGGAAGAAAGAAGATTGAAGATGCTGCTTCATAGAAGACTTCATCTCGATGATGGACTTCTTCAGCGCCCGCTTGGATCAAGACTTCAGCCCGATGATGGATTTCTTCAGCCGCCGCTTGGATCCAGACTTCAGCCCGAGGATGGACGTCACTCTTCAGCCCCCCGCTTGGGCTTGGATCAAGACTTCGGACCCTCTTCTGGACCGATCGGTGAACCCGGTGAGGTGAAGACAAGGTAGGAAGATCTTCAGGGGCTTAGTGTTAGGTTTATTTAAGTGGGGTTTGGGTTAGATTAGGGGTATGTGGGTGGTGGGTTGTAATGTTGGGGGGGTATTGTATGTTTTTTTTTTACAGGCAAAAGAGCTGAATTCTTTGGGGCATGCCCCGCAAAGGGCCCTTTTCAGGGCTGGTAAGGTAAAAGAGCTTTGAACTTTTGTAATTTAGAATAGGGTAGGGCATTTTTTTTATTTTGGGGGTCTTTGTTATTTTATTAGGGGGCTTAGAGTAGGTGTAATTAGTTTAAAATTGTTGTAATATTTTTCTAATGTTTGTAAATATTTTTTTATTTTTTGTAACTTAGTTCTTTTTTATTTTTTGTACTTTAGTTAGTTTATTTCATTTTATTTATTTATAGATATTGTATTTAATTAATTTATTGATAGTGTAGTGTTAGGTTTAATTATAGATAATTGTAGGTATTTTATTTAATTAATTTATTGATAGTGTAGTGTTAGGTTTAATTGTAACTTAGGTTAGGATTTATTTTACAGGTAATTTTGTAATTATTTTAACTATTTTAGCTATTAAATAGTTATTAACTATTTAATAGCTATTGTACCTGGTTAAAATAATTACAAAGTTGCCTGTAAAATAAATATAAATCCTAAAATAGCTATAATATAATTATAATTTATATTGTAGCTATATTAGGGTTTATTTTACAGGTAAGTATTTAGCTTTAAATAGGAATAATTTATTTAATAAGAGTTAATTTATTTCGTTAGATTTAAATTATATTTAATTTAGGGTGGTGTTAGTGTTAGGGTTAGACTTAGCTTTAGGGGTTAATCCATTTATTACAGTAGCGGCGAGATTCGGTCAGCAGATTAGGGGTTAATAATTGAAGTTAGGTGTCGGCGATGTTAGGGAGGGCATATTAGGGGTTAATACTATTTATTATAGGGTTATTGAGGCGGGAGTGAGGCGGATTAGGGGTTAATAACTTTATTATAGTAGCGGTGCGGTCCGCTCGGCAGATTAGGGGTTAATAAGTGTAGGCAGGTGGAGGTGACGTTGAGGGGGGCAGATTAGGGGTTAATAAATATAATATAGGGGTCGGCGGTGTTAGGGGCAGCAGATTAGGGGTACATAAGGATAACGTAGGTGGCGGCGCTTTGCGGTCGGCAGATTAGGGGTTAATTATTGTAGGTAGCTGGCGGCGACGTTGTGGGGGGCAGGTTAGGGGTTAATAAATATAATATAGTGGTCGGCGGTGTTAGGGGCAGCAGATTAGGGGTACATAAGTATAACCTAGGTGGTGGTCGGCAGATTAGGGGTTAAAAAAAATTAATCGAGTGGCGGCGATGTGGGGGGACCTCGGTGTAGGGGTACATAGGTAGTTTATGGGTGTTAGTGTACTTTAGAGCACAGTAGTTAAGAGCTTTATAAACCGGCGTTAGCCCAGAAAGCTCTTAACTACTGACTTTTTTCTGCGGCTGGAGTTTTGTCGTTAGATTTCTAACGCTCACTTCAGCCACGACTCTAAATACCGGCGTTAGAAAGATCCCATTGAAAAGATAGGATACGCAAATGACGTAAGGGGATCTGCGGTATGGAAAAGTCGCGGCTGGAAAGTGAGCGTTAGACCCTTTCCTGACTGACTCCAAATACCAGAGGGCGGTAAAAACCAGCGTTAGGAGCCTCTAACGCTGGTTTTCATGGCTACCGCCCAACTCTAAATCTAGGCCCCCAACATTTCAAAGTTTTGTATATTTCCACTCCCCCTGTACCATGTGATAGCAATCAGCCAATCACAAATGCATATACGTATAGTTTGAGTTCTTGCACATGCTCAGTTGGAGCTGGTGACTCAAAAAAGTGTAAATATAAAAGAACATGCACATTTTTTTAATGGAAGTAAATTGGAAAGTTGATTAAAATTACATGCTGTATCTGAATCATGAAAAATTAGTAAAACCTGAGTGTCCCTTTAACACAAGCAATCATATCAATGAATTCTGTTTCTAGCCAGAAATTTCCAAACCATTTTTAAATGTATCTAATGTATTGGCATTTATTACCACCTTTGGTAATGAGTTCCACAATTTTATTGCTCTTACAGTGAAAAAAGTTTCAGTTGCAGGAGATTCCTTCAGCCTTAAATTGTGACCTTTTGTCACAAACAATTTTCTCAGAATATATTTATATAATGTAATCAAGTGCCTTTTTTCTAGAGAAAACAGACCCAGTTTGGCTAACCTCTCCTCATAGCTTAAATGATCCATTCCCCTTATTAGCTTTGGGGTTCTTCTCTGAACTTTTTCTAGGTCTGCAATGTATTTTTTTTAGATCGGTCCCCAGAACTGCACTCCATACTCAAGGTGAGGTCTTACCAGTGATTAATATAGTGACAGAAGTATGCTTTCCTCCCTTGCATCAATGCCTCTTTTAATACATGCTAGTATCTTATTAGCCTTAGAAGCCACTGCCCTACATTGTGCACCCATCTTTAGCTTGTTATCTATACTACTCCCAAATCCCTTTCCTTCTCTGTCTAGTCCCATTTACATGTTCTTCACTTAGAAGAAAATGTTCTTTGTATTTCTAAAAATGTATTTATATATATATATATATATTTCTGTGTATATATCTATACCTGTATATATTCATATATATATATAGATATAGATATGTATTTTACAAAAAAAATCATCATCATTATTTATATATATATATATATACATTTTTAAAAGGAAAAATACATTTTTCTTCTATGTGAAGAACCTTGGAATGTAAAATATTCAGTATTAGATTTTTGTTTTATCCGCGTGCTCCATTAGAGTCTTTTCTGAAAAAAAGTTTTGAAGTTAGTGTGCATCGGGTTTCGCTTGTGCAAACGTCTTACTAACTACCATAATACGCACAGTAATTGGCTCGTGTTAAAAGCTTACTTTTAGCAAAGTTTGCGTCCGAGCTAAAAAAAAATAAATAGTGTGCCACTTGTAATCTGGCCCCTGGTGTTTTTCTTATTTGATTGGTTGTATCATACAGTTATAAAAAAAGAAAAACAAAATCAAAAATAAAAACCCAAGAACCAACATAATATAACATATACATATAAAGTCTATGGGGCCTACCTATCAAGCTCAGGCTCGCCAGAAACACAAGTTATGAAGCAGCGATCTAAAGACCGCTGCTCCATAACCTGTCCACCTGCTCTGAGGCGGCGGACAGACATCGCCGGAAATCAACCCGATCCAATACGATCTGCTGGTGCAATGATAAATGCCCAGAGTGTATGCTGTCGGCATTTATCGATGTGAAGCGGACATAGCCTGCAATATCGGATCATGTCCACTAGCACGTTCTTAAATAGGCCCCTAAAAGTGCAAATAGTACATTACCTAAGATATACAACTTTTAACAAAACTGTTGTTAGCTCAGAGCACATTACTATTAATGAGATACCTTATTCTTTGCTGCTGTTAAGAATGTAGTGGGAGTGTATGTGTATATATATATATATATATATATATATATAACAAAAGCATTTAAGGTAAGGTATGGCTATATCTAGTAACTTAACTTGGGAGACCAGACGCCGCCGTCCGCACAGCGTGAAGCAGTCTGCTCATCCGGGGATCCAGCACTCGGCATAGAGGAGGTCGGGTCAGACAGTCCTCTGTAAAAATATATCAGAGGAAAAGGGATTCCCACAAAGCATAAGCATAGACTCAGTATTCTTGAGTAGCAGCACGTAGCAAATGATACAGGCTAATTCAAAACACTATGCACAAAGCACTTTGGTAAAACACTTATTGAAAATTTATTTGATATGCATTAAAAGTTCGCACAGAAACTGTGTACAAATACACTCACTCATGGATTACCGAAAGACAGGGATGCAGGTGACGTCAACTGACGCGTTTCACGTCGGTTGGTGCTTTCTCAAAGATGAGCCAACCGGCGTGAAACGCATCAGATGACATCACCCGCATCCCTGTCTTTCAGTAATCTGTGAGTGAGTGCGTAGTGTTTTGAATTAGCCTGTATAATTTGATACGTGTTGCTACTCAAGAATACTGAGTTTATGCTTATGCTTTGTGGGAGTCCCTCTTCCTCTGATATATATATATATATATATATATATATATATATATACAGTATATATATATATATATATATATATACAGTATATATATATATATATATATATATACAGTATATATATATATATATATATATATATATATACAGTATATATATATATATATATATATATACAGTATATATATATATATATATATATATATATATATATATATATATATATATATATATATATATATATATATATATATATATATATATATATATATATATATCATGGAAATCATGGTGCAGAATTTAAGATCACTGGCACAGTGCAACCCTTCCCCCCACTAGCACTTATGCAGAGGATCTTACCATAAAAATAAATATATAACATGAAGGTGATGAAGGATCACTGGGGCAAAATGCATCTCCCTACCTGTGTTAAGGGTCAGACAATACCCCAAGATAAAGGAGGTTCATAGTCTCATGCACACAGTGCATTCCCTGCCTGGGACACATACACACAACATGGAGGAGGGGGCGTGACCTCATTTATGCCTTCCAGAAAACTCACTCCACTTTACAATGCATGTTGGGAATTAGAGCCCAGAACTGCAGTGGCACAATACTGAGAGGGAAACAGAGAACTAAAAAATGCTATGTAACTCCCAGAATACTATGTCTCTCCCTCTAAAACAGAGCTACATTTAGGGGATTAAAAGAAGGGGAAAAAAACAGACATTCAATTTTTTTTTTTACATGTACTGCAGGTGGGGATGCCCATGTAAACAAGTATACTTAATAAGTTTTCACAACATAAGTTTAGAGTGCGGTTAAAATAAAGTAACAATTGTGTGAGCTCTAACAGGGTCTGATAAGAACCAATAGTGAGTGAACTCAACTACAGTTACTCAAGGATTGGTTTCAGTTTTTATCCACCTTATAGGTGTTGCTTTTTTCCTTTGGCAAAAGGAGCAACTTTTTATTCTATATTGCATTATATGTATTGTGTCAGTTGTTGTTTTACTATATGAACTTTTTGCATTTATTTGTTTTAAGATTTATTGTTTAAAAGGAAGGTTTAATAGTTAGGGCCGGTCATTAAATTTTGAGATGAACTATTAGATGAGTTATTAGAGAAGTTATTTTATATTTCTGTTTAATTATAGTTAGAGTCTATTTAAGGTAACTAGATACACTTTTTTTTATATATTAAATATTAAATTTTATTTTATTTTTGAATCCCCCATTTGATTCCTTTTATCTCATGTTTATAACTTTAAATTGGTTCATTTATTTTATGAGCTCTGAATAAATAAATTTTTTCCCCAAGTCTGAGACATAACTACTTTTTATAGTTACATAATTTAAGATGCACATGGTTATTCATTTTTAAATTTTGAGACCATTAGTAGCTAAAAATATTCCACCTTTTATACCATTTACTTCAGCATTCCCTTTTGGTTTGCGCACTTATAAATTACTGAAATCTCTCTTTGCCTTTGTTTGTGGGAAGTTTTTTGGGAATCTTCCCTAAATATAGGTGTTTGTATTTGGTTCATTTTGCGTTTGTCTCTAATTTTTTCTCTTTTCTAGAGATAAGTGGTGATAGGCCTCAGCCTACAAGTGGGGTTGTAGAGCCCTACTCAACTTCTAAAATTTGACCAGGAACTCCACAACACAGGTCTTTACATAGACAAAACATAGATAACTTTACACCAAACTTAAAATGGAATGCCTCTAAAAATAGGAAGAGTTGACTCCAAAAGATTAGGTAGATGAGTAGGCATTTATTATCTATAACTTCTTAGAAAAACTGTCACAGCTAGAGACTTGATATGAAAGCTGAAACACATGTTCTGAAACATAGCACCAGCTGACACTCATAGAATTAAGTTTGTTTAGTGATCAGGCATTCAAGATAAGAAATGTGTCAGGAAAGCTTGCATTTACAGAATGAAACCTGTGAGAAGAGATTTCACTCATAGAATGAAGCTTGGAAGAAGCCTGCACAAATTTTAACTCACAGAGGGGAACTTGTCCTCCAATTGGCAGAGGAGCTTGCACATGCAGGATGCAACTTGGGAGAAGAGCTAGCACTTACAAGAATGTTTGTCAGAATAGTTTGCATTCACACGAATACAACTTGGAACACAAAGGAATATGACGTGGCAGATGAACTGGGGCAAGATCTCCAAGCCACCAATAGCAGGAGCTCACAATGCCAAGAACATAAGGACACAGAAAGAAGCATGTTGCCTTAAACTAAACTTTAGCCAATAGTGCCCACATCCTTTTAAGGAGCATGGCTGACAGATATTAAGCTGTAACATCCTAGGTGATGTGACTACATTAAGAAAAAATATTATATGAGAAATAAGAGGATACTGAAACTTGTATATTGGCCATATGGTTGGTGTGGAATAGGATGTAGTTTCACAGCGAGTAATGGATTGCTAAGTTTTGGTCTTATCATGGTTGGATATAGTAAGTTGTTATGGATAGCCATATAAAATAAGCAGGATCGCTAGAGTTATTATTATTATCAGTTATTGTAGACAGCCAACAGACTCTACAGTGCAATTAGTTATTACGACAGGTTCAATTTGTAAAATATATGATTAGTAAGGATTTATGATTAGTAAGGATAGTAAGGATAGATATATAGATCAAGAATATTCCATTTGCTCAGTAAATTATACAAAGAATATTTTACTGTATTATTTATATTGTTATCATGGTTACAATTGATGTGATTTTTGTGACAAAATAATGACAGTAAAATGGATGACTTGGTGTCATCATCTGGTCTTATTCCTGTGCTCCTCATTATAATCAAGAAAACTTCACAAAAGGTAAATTTTTGCAAGATTGGCTCATTTAAAGAAGTACTTATCAACAACCTCATCACAGAGAAATATCAGACTTGTTTGAAAGAGAAGGTTTTATGTCTTTTGAGCTATCAAGGGATTATAATGATCATGCCACATTGGGTACACGTTATTTTTTGTCTCTCTCATTGTTATGCTGATGTTGTGTATCTTCTGCTGTGGAAATTGTTATTTTTGCATGCCATGTTAAGTTTTACTTGTAAAGTTTAGTGCAGTGTTTCTCAACTCCAGTCCTCAGGACCCTTAACAGGCCAGATATTCATTATATCTTAACTAGAGCACAGGTGAAATAATCATCTGAAGGGGGAGAGCAGGTTGGTAACCATGGTTACTGATCAGCTGATTATTTCACCTATGCTCTAGTTAAGATATAATGAATATCTGGCATGTTAAGGTTCCTGAGGACTGGAGTTGAGAAACACTGGTTTAGTGCAAATGTTTTTTGTAATCGGGTCTATTTATTCACCCTTAGGCAGTCATCTCAGACTTTTAATTTGAGTTTGTTGCTGGGTATGCTTAGCTTAAAGGGACACTGAACCCAATTTTTTTATTTTGTTATTCAGATAGAGCATGCAATTTTAAGCAACTTTCTAATTTACACCTATTATCAAATTTTCTTCATTATCTTGGTATCTTTATTTGAAATGCAAGAATGTAAGTTTAGATGCCAGCCCATTTTTGGTGAGCAACCTGGGTTGTCCTTGCTGATTGGTGGATAAATTAATACACCAATAAAAAGTACTGTCCAGAGTACTGAACCAAAAAAAATAATAATCTTAGATGCCTTCTTTTTCAAATAAAGATAGCACAAGAACGAAGAAGAATTGATAATTCGAGTAAATTAGAAAGTTGCTTAAAATTGTATGCTCTATCTGAATCATTAAAGAAAAAAATTCTTCACCTTGTTGACTTTACCTTAGATTGCTTGTTAGTACCGACTTAAAAGAGTAAAATAGCACAATTAAAAAATTACTACACATTTTAGATATAGTTATATAGCTGAAAGAAATAGTTTCACTAAGGTAGATCGGCTAGATCTATGTCCTTATTTAGACCCAATGGAACAAGAGTGCCCATTTTATGTATCCAAAATGTTTTCCTTTTTTTTTAGATCTAGAGTTCTGCTACCCCTATTTTATTAGGTTTAACTACTTCCAAAATCATACCTTTAAGCCCCTGTGGGTCTTTATTATGGAAGTCATTAAAATGCACAGCTACATTGTGTGTGGTTAATTCTGCTTTGATACTGTTGATATGTTCCAACAGCCTCACCTTAAAGGGGCATGCCATGCACCCTATGTATTGAAACCCACAATGGCATTGCAGAAGATAAACCGCAAAGGTGGATTTACAATTACAGAGGGTTTTAATTTCACATTTAAACTTATTGCTAGTTGATATCACTTGTTTTGTTGGTTTTCTATTATAGTGATACTCACAGGCCACACAATTAGCTCTATTGCACTTAAAATAGCCTACAGACTGTTTCCTTTATTTAGCGATTTCTCCCTAAGTTGACTAGGTGCCAAAATAGTCTTAAAACTTCTGTTTCTCCTAAAAATAACTTGAAGGCCTGATGAGAGAGCATCTTTCAATAGCTCATCTCTGTTTAGGATGTGCCAGTGTTTTTTTAGGTAATTTTCCTATATTGCAGTAACTCTGTTATATTTAACACAACTGTTCTGATGCATTTCGCCAAAAACTTGGCTTTATCAAATGGCCTTTGATAAAGCAAAGTTTTTGGTGAAACGCGTCAGGGGGGTTGTTTGGGATGATGGGGTCCCAATGTTTGTCATTTAACAATCAGAACAGTTGTGTTAAATATAACAGAATTAACGCAATATAGGAAAATTACCTAATACAAACCGCTACAAGCTAACAATATTGGGCAGTACTGAAAGTCTCAGATACAAGAGCTAGTTTGTATGTGACCGGTCTAAGTTTGAAAGCAACACATGTTGCAAAATACGATTATCATAATGTGGCAGATGAGCTGTATATAAGAAACATCACACGTAACTAACGTTACAAATCTATAACAAAAAAATAGAAGTACTGAAAGGATACCTAACGTTTATTTGTTTGTGAATTAAATGATAATATACCCAGTAACATATATGTATTTGTGTGGGGGCTCACAAGCTATATAGAAAACTAATAGAAATTGCTACAAGTTAATAATATTGGGCAGGACTGAGAGCCTTAGACACAGGAACTACGTTACATGTGGCAAGTTCAAAATTGTAAGCAACAATAATGCTAGATACGATTACTGTCATGTGATAGAGAAGCTATATACAAAAAATACCATACGTAATTACCATCTAAAATCTATATAATTTTATATAAAAGTTATAAGGGCCATTAGTTGGATACTCAGCAATATATGGGGTCAAGTGACACAGAAGCTATATACATAAAAATTACCATAAGTAACTATCATCATAAATCTATATAATTAAATAGAAGTGCTATAAGGATCGTTGGTTAGATACTCAGCAATACATGTTTACTCAATACGGTACTCACAGGCAAAGATTCAATTATGTACAACTAAATAATCAATTTGATTAACGTTTGCACACTGAATGAATACATATATAAGTGCTCAAGATACACAAGTACTGACAATATTCAGAATTCAAGCCAGCATTGTATGTAAGAACATAGTTGAAGGAGGGCCAAGGAGCTATCAAATACAATATATTCTTGTACACGCAACACCCCAATTTATACAAGTAAATAGAAGTGCTGAAAGGACATTTAAAGGGACACTGAACCCCAAAAAAATATTTTGTGATTCAAATAGAGCATTCAATTTTAAGCAACTTTCTACTTTACTTTACTCCTATTATCAAATGTTCTTCATTCTCTTGGTATATTTATTTGAAAAGCAAGAATGTAAGTTTAGATGCCGGCCTATTTTTGGTGAACAACCTGGGTTGTCCTTGCTGATTGGATAGCACCAATAAATAAGTTCTGTCTATGTACTGAACCAAAAATTTGCTGGCTCCTTAGCTGAGATGCCTTCGTTTTCAAATAAAGATAGCAAGAGAATGAAGAAGAAATGATAATAGAAGTAAATTAGAAAGTTGCTTAAAATTACATGCTCTATCTGAATCATTAAAGAAAAAAATTGGGTTCAGTGTCCCTTTAATGTTAGTTATCTGCAGATCCAAGGGTAATATACTTAGTGATATATATGTATCTAATTTGGGATTAACAAGTCAAGGGCCCGATCCGATATGCAGCATCGCCCGCAAAAGCCAGCGATGCCAAAATTTGCACTGGTTTGGTATCTTATATATTGCGTAACCTAGAAGTTACGCTCGTATATTTCTGCCTTCGCCCGTAGTTTTTTGGGCCATAGGCAGGTATACCAAACCAGTGCAGTTTGGTATCCAATATACAGCGTAAGGACTTACGTGGCGAAAATGGAGAAATCTTACTCCATTTTCACCTCGCCACAAAATGCAGCCGTAGTAAGCCTTACGCTGTCTATTGGAGCCCCGTAACTCCCTAAACTACCTGCAAAATAAAACCTAACACCTAACGCATGCGCAATGTCTATCTACCTGTCAACCGCGATCCCCCGCCACAATCCCTAATAAAGTATTTAACCCCTAAACCGCCGCACACGGGCCCCGACGCCACCTACAATAAAAGTATAACCCCCTAATGTGATCCCCCTACACCGTAGCTATCTACCTTACCTACCCCCTAAAGTGAGCCCCTACCCCGTCGCCATCTACCTTACCTACCCCCTAAAGTGAGCCCCTACCCTGCCGCCATCTATCTTACCTACCCCTAAAGTGAGCCCCTACCCCGCCGCCATCTATTTTAAAAATATTAACCCCTAATTTAATCCCCCTACACCGCCGCCAGCTATATTAACTATATTAACCCTAATTATATTAGGGTT